>NC_092102.1:45381878-45512866 GCF_045679555.1 Salvelinus alpinus | reverse complement strand
CACTGACATGTAAAACATTCTGGAACTGTATCAACAGTAAAAAATACTACAAAAATATTTTTTTGTGGATTTTCCCTTTAACAAGTGATATATGCTCTAGAATTTAAAGGTTTGCCAACGCTACAGACTACAGAGGACTAATAACATGGTATTCTCAATACATGCAACAGATCATCCAAGCAACATTTTAAAAGCCTTATATAGACCTTTCTTTCTCTCTCTCTTGCATCAAGAAATGGTGCATGTTCAGAGCAAAAAAAGATCATTAAAAAGCTCTAATCAATGAAAGCTGTGGTTGAAAGTGGCTCTGACTGGCTGGCTGGCTGCTGCTCGTTAGGGGCTTGTCTGCTCTAATTGCCTGTTCCAGCTTAGCCTCGTTAGGGCAGTGCAATCAGACGAGTCATGTTTTCCCAACGCATTTTCTGCCCCTGTCAGATTTTCAAAAGGGGGAGCTGTTACCAAAATGTTCCTGACAGACAGATCAACCACCTAATCTCCAGTCTAAGAGCAAGAGAGCAGAACAGGGCAAAGAAAAACCCCAAGCTCCTAGGGACCAGAGCCAATGAATCAGATATACTTCTCTACCCCTCCACTCCAATCTACTGGCTGATCCTACTTCCATTCATGTTAAATAAATATCATATAAGATCCAGAGGAGAATGGTGGGAGGAGCTGTAGGAGGACAGGCTCAATGTAATGGCTGGAATGGAATAAATGGAACGGTATTTAACATACAGAAAACATATGTTTGACACTGTTCCATTTATTCCATTCCAGCTATTACAATGAGCCCATCCTCCTATAGCTCCTCCCACCAGCCTCCACTGATAAAATCATTTATGATTTGAAAGGTAACAGGTGTTTACAAAACCCATACAGCTTTTTTGCCTTCTGTGTTTTCCAATAAACATCACTCTTGTTCACACCAATCAGTTTTGTTCGATTGAATTACAGGAATAGATGCCAAAGTATGTTAATTCAAAATGTATCTCTTCATATGGATACAGAATGAGTACGGACCCAGAGTGACCAAAGATTAAGGTTAGTTGGATTCATGCAGGAACTCAAACGTATTGCTGCTGCATCGTGTTTTAAGAATCTCTTGACATATACTGTAAATGCTGTAATTCTGAAGGATGTCTCATATGAGGATAAGGGAGTGGTGGGTGGAGACTGGACTTCTATCCAAGGCTCATTTAGTTTAAACAAGCGCTAGTATCTTTCCCTTGCATGTATTGAGTTCCTTCACTGCCTGCCCGTGGGATTGGTTTTGGTTGGTCTGCTGTAGCCTGAAGGTACGTGCCAGGCGAATGATAACGATGATGATGGTAAAGACCAGGCACCTCTGAGCTGAGGTTGATATTCAGGCGACCATCGGGAACACTTCCCCCGTCTGGCTTCACAGGGCAGCCGCATCCTCTTGCTTTGTAGCCCCCCCCCCCCCCCCACACACACACAAAAAAAAAGATCTGTGATGGGAAATTAATGTAATCTCTTGAATTTCAATATGTTTTGGAAATACCACAGGAGCTAGTGTTGGGGAAGAAATAATTAGAATATTTTGCTTTGATTTTCTGTGTGTGTTTTGCTGCAGTGAGGCACAGACGAATGAGAGGCTCATGAGATGCTGATAGAGACAGAAGGGCCAGTCTCTGCTGGAACATAAAGTTCACCTGTAAATAGATTGTGTGTGAACTGTGTAAGTGCTTCACGCTGTCAGACAGGCAAATAAATGGCTATGAATGGCTTGCGTCATAAAGAAATAAATTCTATCACCGTCATTCATACCATGCTTTGTGCTCAAAGCACTTATCGACATTATTTCTAAAAATAATATAATGTGTGACGTCCGATGGACCCTGTACTTAGCTCACATTTATGAGTCGGTATAAACAGGAACATTTCTGGCCATTCGATACGTCAGATAGCACTATGCATAGCCAGGCTCTGCGATAGACTAGAATTCCTGCTCACGGGGGGTGTACTTGTACATCAAGCTGCCTCACGCTACAGAAACAGGAGATAGAGACTACTTATAGTCAGGTATGCTGGCAATCAACTGACTGACCCAATTGACAAAAGTATGTATCCATTAAACACCTGATGTGGTTTATAGACACTCTAATTACACTGTATGGTGCTCAATCTGGAGTTATAATTACAGATTGTTCATGTTCCACTGCTGATTTGACATGACTGCAGCTAATTAGAAAGGGGAGAGAGGGGGGATCACGTGACCCCTGAACGAGATGGCCGCATGAACTAGGAGCTCCGCACAAGTAGTTTCCAATTCCTAATCTTACCTCCACTTCAAGTTTAAACTCATTTAGCTTTAGTCAAAAAGTCATGGCGGCTACAATAGGCGACACTACAGGTGACATTTTTACCCGGACTCGAGCACTAGCGACGGAAAAAGCCTCCAAGAAGCAGCTAGCTTCAGAAAAAGCTAGCGCCATTAGCCAGGAGCAAGAGGACCCGTTCCCCCCCGAGGCCCAACGAAGGCCAACCTCGCACTCTGTCGAAGACATCTTTTCTGAGCTGAGATCCCAACGTACAGAACTCAACACTAAACTAGATGCCATTAACGCTCAGCTCAGTGCGATAGGGGGCAAGGTGACAATCCTGGAAAATGCTTTGCCTGACATAAACAACAAGATAACCATAAACGCGGGGCGCCTGGACGAGGCAGAGGGGCGAATCCTATCCACGGAAAACTTATTGACAGACGCCATGGAAACAATAGCATATGCTAAAAAAAAAATAGAGCAGCTGGAAGAGAAAACAGAGGACCTGGAAAACAGGGGGCGAAGGAATAATTGTGTTCTATTAAATCTGGGCGAAAAAGAAGAGGGAAACATGCCACTGATCCGCTACCTGCAAGACAAACTTCCCGAGTGGCTCCACCTGTCCACCGACAGACCCATAGAACTCGAGAGAGCTCACCGAGCACTGAGGCCCCCACCAGCAGCCAGACAACCACCGCGCCCAATCACCATACGTTTCTTGAGATTCACCGACAAGGAACGAGTCCTACAGGCGGCGAAAACCAACACCATTACAGTGGGAAACGCCAAACTCATCTTACTCCAGGACCTGTCAGCTGGAATACGCCGAAAGCGCCGAGAGTTTGACGAGGTGAAGAAATGCTCCATTGACCGAGGCATCTTTAGGGGATTCAAATACGCAAACGAGCTCAGGATTCTTTACCAAGGAGCCCTGCGACACTTCAAAACTCCCGAAGAGGCAAAACGTTTTTTGAAAGACAACCCCGGTCAATGAGAAATGGACCAATTGTCACGTTCCTGACCTATTTCTGTTAGTTTGTTTTATGTGTTAGTTGGTCAGGACGTGAGTTTGGGTGGGCATTCTATGTTTTCTGTTTCTATGTTGGTTTAGGGTTGCCTGGTATGGCTCTCAATTAGAGGCAGGTGTTTGGCGTTTCCTCTAATTGAGAGTCATATTTAGGTAGGTTGTTTCACAGTGTTCGTTGTGGGTGGTTGTCTCCTGTGTCTGTGTCGATGTTACACCATACGGGAATGTTTCGGTTTGTTCGTGCGTTTATGTAGTCTGTTCCTGTGTCAGCGTGCTTCGTGTATTTGTAAGTTCGTTTGTTCAGGTCTGTCTACATCGTTTTGTTATTTTGTTAGTTATATCAAGTATAGTTCGTTTTCGTCTTTGTGTCTGTTTTGTTTATTTAATAAATCAATATGTCATCACAACCCGCTGCATTTTGGTTCAATCCCTGCTCCTCCTCTTCGGATGAAGAGGAGGAGGAAAACCGTTACACCAATGACTAAATGCGATTACTATTATTACTAAAGGAGGTAAGACAACATATAGCCGATATCCAAAGACCCACCCGCCCTGCTAAATGTCATTATAGCCGTCTAATCTATATTTATGTTCCTTTAGCTGAGAGGGATAGGCTCCATATTATAACCTAGGCCTACTATATGTAGGCTGGGCTATTGATTTTATTTTCTCCCATTTTTAATGTGGTCTGGACGGGGGCTACGTTGTCATTTACCCAATGCGGGGCGGAGAGGATGAGGCATTTCTTTGGTGGGGAGGGGGAGACGTTGTGCGTTGCTAACTGTTCCCGGTTTTTTTGTTGTTGTTGTTGGAACACAGAATTGTGACTGAGCGGGGAGGTAATAGATCCAACGGGATATGTCGAGTTGTTTGGGAACTCGGCTGGGGTGTTCAGAGACTGTTATTTTATGTAAACCATTTATTTTCCTTTTATGTGAACGCAGCTGTAACTACTATCCACCTTTACCCAGAGATGACTTGCACTAAAGTTCGATTACTGTTCGATGACGATGACTAGTACCTTAAATCTATTGACATGGAACTGCCATGGTCTAGGTCATGCAATAAAACGGAAAAAGATACTATGTGCTCTAAAAAAGGAAAAAGCAGACATCGCGCTATTGCAAGAGACACACCTCTGTGATGCTGAACATGCCAAACTCCACAGAGCTTGGGTGGGACAGGTGTATTTCTCATCTTTCAAATCCAACAGTAGAGGCACAGCCATACTTATCCATAAGAATGTTCCATTCATAATTGACAAAAACATATCTGATCCGGAGGGGAGATTTATTTTGATAACTGGGTCACTGTATGGGCAACCAATTACTCTCTTAAACATATACGCCCCTAACACAGATACTCCTGCTTTTATGTCGAAAATGATAACCCTGTTCAATGAGCATTGTGTTTCCTTTGGAGTGTTGGCCGGAGATTTTAATTGTACCCTGAACCCAACCCTAGACAAATCATCTCAAGTCCCCACCACAAATCCTAGATCTGCAAAGATGTTGAACTCTCTTACTAAAGAGATGGGACTGATAGATATCTGGAGAGAGACTAATAGCTCATCTATGGACTATACATACTACTCTAATGTCCATAACACCTACTCCCGTATAGATTACATTTTTATCCCAAAGAGTTTCATAAATTCAGCCACGTGTAGAATCGGACCCATAGCGCTTTCGGATCACGCCTTTGTCCACCTCCGCTTTGACCTCTGCAAAAACATCCCGAGGTCAAAGAGCTGGAAATTCAACACCTCCATGCTATCAAACGAAGCATTCCATACATTGGTAACTACATGGATAGACAACTACACACAAGACAACAAAGATTCTCCTGTTTCTCCGGCCACAATGTGGGACGCTGCTAAAGCCACACTAAGAGGTCATCTAATTGCATATGCTTCCTCTAAGAAAAAAGCAATGGAAGCACACAGGCTAGATCTGGAGAGGGAGCTGGAACGCTGTGAAAAAGTACATAAACAATCCACAGACAGCACCTCCTGGAGTCAACTTAAAGCAGCCAAAGCCAAACTGAATTTGGACTATACTCGGGAGATTAAAAAAAAAGTTTTCTTTACTAAACAGAAATACCATGAGTATAGCAATAGGCCTAGTAGATTGCTTGCTTATCAATTAAAAAAAGAGCAGTCAGAGCGTACAATTATGGCTATCCGAACAGCAGAGGACGAGGTCACATATGACCCAAAAAAGATCAATTTAACTTTTCATGATTTTTACTGCAAACTATATACCTCTGAGAGAAAACACACGGAAGCAGAACTCCACTCCTTCCTAGAGGGAATCTCGCTACCTAAACTATCAGAGACTGACCAAGAAGATCTCAACTCCCCCTTCACTCCTGAGGAGATCCTGGAGGCAATTACCTCCATGCCACCTAACAAGTCCCCAGGCCCAGATGGATTCCCCAGAGAGTTCTACAAAGCTTTTTGGCCCCAGCTTAGCCCTATTTTCATGCCAATGCTGGAGGATTTTTGCAAAAACTGAGTTCTCCCAGACTCAATGCGCACAGCTCGCATTACAGTGTTGCTCAAAAAAGACAAGGACCCCCTATCCTGCTCCTCCTTCCGGCCCATAAGCTTGTTGGATTTCGACTACAAAATAATTACCAAATTGCTGGCCAAAAGACTAAACACTCTTCTTCCCAAAATAATAAAAGCGGACCAAACTGGATTTATTAGAGACAGATACTCTTCTGATAACATTCGCCGTCTTTTTGATATTATTGATCAAGTAAACGCACAGAAGACCCCTGTCCTGCTGGCTTCACTGGATGCTGAGAAGGCGTTCGACAGGATGGAGTGGAGCTTTTTGTTCTCAGTCTTAGAAAAGTTCAATATGGGCCCAAACTTTATTAAATGGATCAAATCACTATACTCTCATCCAAATGCCATGGTGACTACTAACGGACTGAACTCTGACAGATTCCCTTTGGGACGGGGCACAAGACAAGGGTGCTCGCTATCCCCCCTGCTCTACTTGTTGGGGGCGGAGCCTCTGGCAGAGTTGATAAGGAGCAATTCAAGTATTACAGGTGTTCCTGCAGGCGGCCTGCAGCACAAGATTTCGCTTTACGCGGATGATGTCTTGCTCTACATATCCAACCCTGAGAAATCCCTTCCTCCCATTTTAGACACAATTGCTCAGTATGGCACGTTTTCAGGTTATAAGATAAATTTTAACAAATCCACTGTCTGCCCTCTCAATATTACACTCACCAGTTCTATGAAGACACTATGCCCATTCCAATGGAAGACACAGGGGTTTCAATACCTTGGGATATTCATAACACCAGATCTGAATAGGCTTTTCAAGGAGAATTATCTTCCACTCCTGGATCGAATCAAAAACAACCTCCAAACCTGGATCTCCCTCCCAATTAGCTTAGTAGGAAGAATTAATGTAATCCGTATGAACATCCTCCCTAGACTGAACTATTTATTTCAGATGCTCCCATGCTATCTCCCAGCTTCCTTTTTCAAAACAATTAACCAAAGCATCACCAAATTTATATGGGGCAATAAAAAACCTAGGATCAAGCTCTCCACTCTATCGAAACCTGAATCTAAGGGCGGTCTTGCCCTTCCCTCCCTTCAATTGTACTACTGGTCTGCCCAAATCCGCAACATGCTAACATGGATCACAAACAGACAAGAGTCAACGTGGATCCAGATAGAAGCCCAATCCTGTGGTTCATTGCCACTAAGCTCAACTATATTCATTAATAACTTTAGTGAAGTGGGCAACATAGCCAAAACATTTGTGATTTACAGCACCCTACTAGTGTGGAGGGACTGTAAGAAATACCTGGGCATCTCCTCCCAAATATGCTCTCACTCGCCTATAGTAGGCAACCCAGACTTGCCAAAAGCCCTGAGGGATGCCAACTTTAATCTTTGGCATACTCTAGGAATCAGGACCTTTTCAGACCTATTTCATCAGAAGACCACTACACTGAAATCCTTTCAAGAGCTCTGCAGTGAATTCAATGTGCCAAGATCCCATTTTTTAAAATATCTTCAAATTAGACATGTCATCTCCTCATTTACTTCCAAGAGGAGGTTTAGAACTCAGTTGAACGAAGTTGAAACCCTTCTTGTCACAGCACAATCCATTAAAGGCAAAATATCCTATATCTATAGACTCCTTTCTGAGAAAGGAGGCTCCTCCTTTACTCCTTTGAAAATAATCTGGGAAAAGGACCTTGGTCTGACTATCAGTGATGAGTTATGGGCGGAGGTTTGCGACAGGGTATACTGCTCCTCTACTAATGTAAAAATGAAAGAATCGAATTACAAATTTTTGTACAAATTTTATTACACTCCCTTGAGACTCCATAAAATGAAAACAGACATTTCTCCTAACTGTAAAAGATGTACCTCTGAAAGTGGAACCTATATGCATGTATTTTGGAGCTGTAGAGAGATTGCCAGATTTTGGCAATCTATACATACTGCTGCACAGAAAATACTAGATGTACAGTTTGATATGACCCCGTGTCTCTATCTTCTTAATGCCCAGCAGGACTTTGTTCTTGATCCTGACAGAGAAAATTTGCTCATGACCATTACATACTTTGCTAAGAAATGTATCCTTCTATTGTGGGCCTCTAGTACCTCTCCTACATTTAAAATGTGGATTGACCAGATTGTTGACTTTCTCCCTCTTGAAAAGCTCACTTATGACCTCCACAAGAGACAGCCCAAGTTTGATAGACTCTGGTCTCCACTACTCCACTATATCTCAAATTGGACAGAGTGAATGGGGGGATCGGGGAGGTGAGCAGATGCGTGTTGTGTAAGGTGCTGTAAAATCTAAAAACTAATCATTGGCTCGTCATCTCAGCTAAGGCTGGAAATAGCAAATAAGAACCTTGATAGTGCTGCTGCAAGTTCTACATTTTAAATTTTGTTATAATTATTATTTGTGTGTATGTGTGTATGTATGTATATGTAGGTATGTATATATGTATATATATATATATAACATTTTTTTATTTTTTATTATTATTATTATTATTTTTTTTAAGTCTGTCACATCTGTGAATGTGGAATGTGTTTGGTTGGTTGTTTGAAAACTTAATAAAACTTTAAATTGAAAAAAAAGAAAGGGGAGAGAGATTGACACTTCTGGTCTGTCTGGTGTAGCATCCTGATTTCAGACAACATACAGTATATCACTAATTACAACCATACAGGTACAGGGCCATTCTCCTACATTGTTCTCTCCTCTGCTGTTTTTTTTCTCTCTCTCTCTCTCTCTCTCTCTCTCTCTCTCTCTCTCTCTCTCTCTCTCTCTCTCTCTCTCTCTCTCTCTCTCTCTTCCCCTCTCGCTCTCTCTCTCTTCCCCTCTCTCTCTCTCTCTCTTCCCCTCTCTCTCTCTCTCTCTCTCTTCCCCTCTCTCTCTCTTCCCTTCTCTCTCTCTCTCTTCCTCTCTCTCTCGCTTCCCCTCTCTCTCTCGCTTCCCCTCTCTCTCTCTCTCTCTCGCTTCCCCTCTCTCTCTCTCTCTCTCGCTTCCCCTCTCTCTCTCTCGCTTCCTTTCTTTCTCTTTCTTACAGGTGGTACTATACAGAGTATCTTTACAGGTGGTACTATACTGAGTATCTTTGCAGGTGGTACTATACAGAGTATCTGTACAGGTGGTACTGTACAGAGTATCTTTACAGGTGGTACTGTACAGAGTATCTTTACAGGTGGTATTATACAGAGTATCTGTACAGGTGGCACTGTACAGTGTATAGTGAGATTGTGAAACTCCTCTGGTTAGTCTAGACTGTGTCAATATGTACTTATTAACTGTCAATATGCAAGCAACTGTGTTCCAATCAGAATGGCAAACCAACTTTTGAACAGACTTCAAAGAAATCAATATCTCTGTTGCATAATTTTTGTCCCAGACAAGAAACAATTCATCGTTAATTGTTATGATTGCATCGCCAGTACTGTTTGAGGCCAAAACTACAGTGGTTCTTCCTTTAAAAGTTGTGGCGTACTGTTGCACAGCTTGCGGGGTGCCGCAGAATTCTATGGCACGTTATTTAAGTGTCAGCCATTGTTGCCAGAATGACGCAATTTACCACAATCTGCCACCATCTACCACAAACGGTTGCGGCATAAGCTCAAAACTTTTAAAGGAAGAACCACTGACTCAGTGGCAGAAAATACAGTCTTACTAACTGTATCTCTCCATGCCCCTCCGTTTCTCTGGACAGGTGAATGTGTTCCTGTCCTTTGTGGTTCCCATGGTAGCCATATCTGTTCTGAACGGGGTCATCGCCAGTCAGCTGCTGCGTATGTTCAGAGAGAAGCAGCAGGACAACCGCGTCTGCATCGTCGAGGGTAACCCTACCATGCTGAGTGTTGCTGTGGAGCCAAATCGCACACAGTCGCTGCGTCATGGAGTCATGGTTCTACGTGAGTATACAGTGGTTGCTCCACTCACAGTTTTGCGTTTATGCTGCGGTACTTAGAGGTAATTTGTGGTTTAGTACAGTACCCTGCGTCACCACTTCATTGCTACAGACCACCACAAGGGGGCGTTAGAGCACTGATTATGCTTTTGGGTCCTACTGTGTCTCTAACTGACAATGAATGGGCGACATAAACCTAAATAGAAATTGTGCATGACTTCAGTATTACTTCAGTATTTTTTATTTGTTAGGATTATTTTGCTCTTACTATAGTACTGTAGCCTACTCCCGACCGGTCACGTTGTACAGCACCTGAGTGGCACAATAGTCTAAGACACTGCATAGCAATGCAAGCTTTGTTGCTACAGATGCAGGTTCAATACCTGTGCCGGCCTTGACCGTGAGATGACTGTAGGTTTTTGGTTTCTCTCCCTCTAAAAACAGAAATAAATCATTCTAAATAACAAACTGGCTTTATTTACAAATTACTGACAATGTCTCACCCCATGTTCAGGAATGGCCTTTTTCTCGCTCATTTTACGTTATTTGAAAACAAAATCATCTCCAAAATATTGTTATTTTTTAAACAAAGCAATTATTATTATTATTAGTTTAGAATGATATAAAAGCCTGTTGGATATTCTCTCAGATATATTATTAATCCTGTTATTAGCAGGACAATATATATTGGTCATATTGGTCATGGCTCCTGAGTGGCGCACAATGGGATTACCTTTCAGTTCTCCAGCTGTATCCACTGAAAGCGTGCGAGGTTCAGGGCACGAGGGCAGGGGGCACGGGACGGGTCGCAGAGCCGGGCACAGAAGACCGCCCTAGCCCATGAGGAGGGGGAAGGGGGAGTGGACCCCCACCACACTGGCAACACTAAGGGGCATTACATTAATAACGCCGCTGAGTAGGGAAACGTTCCCACTGTTCTGTTCTTAGTGCCAGTTTGCACGTTCAAACTAAAACAATGTAACTAATAATGACATTTTTATGTTTTCTTTAAAAAAATAATGATAAAAATACTCTTTCAAAATGACGATGTTTATTTAGTTATGGATCCATAACGAATTACTATGGGAATAAATATCACTGAATTACAGACATATCCTCCAATCCTCTATATGTAATTATTGGCGGAGAGTCACGTCATATTTTACGATATACTGTTGGCCTACCGTAGGCGACATGAGTCTCACTAGTGTTGAGTAACGTGCTGTTAAAAGTGGTGTAAGTCTTATTTATTTAAAGAGCATATTGAAGTTAGAAGCAATAGGATTAGAAGCAGTAGTCTACAACTATTTTAGCACCGTTTCGCGCTGCTCTGAGACAAGCACGGGGACTTGTCTTGATAAATCAATGAGATTTTTATTTTCACTGAATCTCCGTTTGGGTATTGGTTAGACTAGAATTAGAAAAGTAGGGTGTAGAAATGATATGCTCTTAGTGTAACCTTTATTTAACTAGAAAAGTCAGTTAAGAACAAATGCATATTTCCAAGGACAGCCTACTCCTTCCTCCTTGTCGGGGAATTGAACCCCAGTCTCCGGCGTGCCCGCACAACATGGGGATTCTTTAGCTAAATAGCCCAGTGCTGTACTCCCAACCGTCACGTTGTACAGCGCCATATTTTCCGTTCCATCCTAACAGAAACCCAGAGGGTTTTTCATTTTTCTTGGAAAAGAAACACCATAATATTAATAAAATTAATTAAGCAAGTACCAGTGAAATGTTTGGACACACCTACTCATTCCAGGGTTTTTCTTTATTTTTACTATTTTCTACATTGTAGAATAATAGTGAAGACGTCACAACTATGAAATAACACACATGGATTAGGTTAAGGAAAAATTCTAATTTAGGACAGCCTACTCCTTCCTCCCCGTCGGGGAATTGAACCCCGGTCTCCGGTGTGCCTGTATTCTTTAGTACAGCCGCTATTGAAGGCTATTAAATGCTTCTCAAAGATGCCCGCTGGTGGTCAACTAGCACTAACTAGCATTATTGGTACCAGTGGTTCACACTTAAATAACGTGCCATAGAATTCTGCGGTACCATACAAGCTGTGCTGCAGTACGCTGCAACTTTTAAAGGACGAACCACTATACAATGGTGCACATGCACGCACATGCACACACAACACTGAACTATTCCTTCAAGTGGTAAAAATGCATACACACGTCTGTTTGTATGCTTGTATGAACTACAAAATCAAGAAGAGAAGTCCACTCTCTTGACTGTGTGCCATTAGACATTAGAAGTTGGGGTCTCAACTACTGTGAGATGGCACCCATTCAGCCTGAGCCAGCCTCACTCTCCTTATCTCCAAACCCATTCCATTAGCACTCCATTATAGGACACACTATCTAAGAGAGAAAACCCACTGCCAGCTTTTTATACACCTTATTAAGGCTGAATAAATCATTTTCATCGATGCACCCAAAAAAAAGGATAATATTATCTCACAGCTTTCTCCATCTGCTGTGCGTGGCTAGTTGGCTACACACATGACCAAAGCTTCAAAGGACAAGTTAACCTCCTTCAACTCCTGATTACCATGACAACGGTATGGAGCTGTTTCTTTGTGACATGACTCACGGCTGCATGCATTATTAGCACAATGCCTCGTCCTCCTGGAGTGGAGCCACTCAGTGATTACATGCACTTGAAACAGTAGTGGGCAACAATCCTTTTAGTGAATTCACTGCCCGCTTATAAATTAATAAAAAAGATAATATTTCTAGATTAACGGCTATATACACTCCCCTATGTATTTATTTGGACAGTGAAGCTAAAACTTTTAATTTGTCTCTAGACTCCAGCATTTTTGGATTTCAGATCAAATGTTTTATATGAGGCGACAATATAGAATGTCACATTTTATTTTAGGGTTATTTTCATACATATCTGTTTTATATAAGATATAAGATGGCACCGATGGAGAACCAACATCTTACAAGTTCCAACCCAAATATTTAGTTACTTTTTCAGTGTTTATACTATTTTCACATATATGACCGCTAAGCACTTTTGGACATCAATTTTGACTTCAAATTCGACTTCAACTCCAACTGTTTCTTTGTTCACTCCAGATGCTATTCCTATGTTTTATGAGCTACCAAAACGCCGCAGGTGTAGACATGCTAGATGGGCTGGCATCCTTGTGAAACTGCGATGCAGAGAAAATCGTTGGGCACTCCCCTCAGTTTTATTGGCAAATGTCCAGTGAATGACCTTCGTTCGAGAGTCACCTACAAGAAAGACTTGAAAAACTGCAATATTATATGCCTTGCAGAAACGTGATCATAGAACTCAGTGGCTTCTCCATGCTGTGGCTCAGTTGGCTCGGGAAAGTCCAAAGGGGGAGAGGTGTGCCTCTTCATGAACAACAGCTGGTTCGCTGCTTCCAGTGTGAAGAAAATCTCGAGCTTAAAACCATTCTACCTCACTTCTACCAACACATTTCATGTGCCTCTAGGGGCCCTAAAACTCTAGACACCTTTTATTCTACAGAAACGTATACAAGGCCCTCCCTCACCCTCCCTTCGGCAAATCAGACCGTGACTCTATCTTCCTGCTTTCTGTTTACAAACAAAAGCTTGATGATTGTGTTGGAGGCGTGTGTGGCCGTGCAGTCATGGGCGAACAGGGAGGACAGGAGGGGGCTGACTACGCACCCTTGCGGGGCCCCTGTGTTGAGGAGGAGTGAAGTGGAGGTGTTGTTTCTTACCTTCACCACCTGGGGACAGCCCATCAGGAAGTCCAGGACCCAGTTGCACAGGGCGGGGTTCAGACCCAGGGCCCCAAGATTGATGATGAGCTTGGAGGGTACTATGGTGTTGAAGGCTGAGCTAAAGTCAATTAACAGTATTCTTACATAGGTATTCCTCTTGTCCAGATGGGATTGGGCAGTGTGCAGTGTGATGGCGATTGCATCGTCTGTGGATCTATTGGGGCGGTTAGAAAATTGAAGTGGGTCTAAGGTGTCAGGTAAAATACCGGTGATATAATCCTTAACTAGTCTCTCAAAGCACTTCATGATAACAGAAGTGATTGCGACGGGGTGATAGTAATTTAGTTCAGTTACCTTTGCTTTCTTGGGGACAGGAACAATGGTGGCCACTTCAAACATGTGGGGACAGCAGACTGGGATAGGGAGAGATTGAATATGTCTGTAAACACACCAGCCAGCTGGTCTGTGCATGCTCTGAGGACGCGGCTATTTTTAACCCCCCCCCCCACCCCATTTAAAAATGAATTTATTAAATGTCAATCTAGCAAACCAGGCAACTAAAATAATTTTCCAAGCAATGTCATAGTTAATTTCTAGCTTGTTAGCTAGCTAGCTAATGTTAAGACTCGATAGCCTAGGTTTCTCAAATGATTGCCTCGCCTGGTTCACCAACTACTTCTCTGATAGAGTTCAGTGTGTTAAATCGGCAGTCTCTATGGGGGTGCCACAGGGTTCAATTCTTGGGCCGACTCTCTTCTCTGTATACATCAATGATGTCGCTCTTGCTGCTGGTGAGTCTCTGATCCACCTCTACGCAGACGACACCCTTCTGTATACTTCTGGCCCTTCTTTGGACACTGTGTTAACAACCTGCCAGACGAGCTTCAATGCCATACAACTCTCCTTCCGTGGTCTCCAACTGCTCTTAAATACAAGTAAAACTATATGCATGCTATTCAACCGATCGCTGCCTGCACCTGCCCACCCGTCCAGCATCACTACTCTGGACGGTTCTGACTTAGAATATGTGGACAACTACAAATACCTAGGTGTCTGGTTAGACTGTAAACTCTCCTTCGAGACTCACATCAAACATCTCCAATCCAAAGCTAAATCTAGAATTGGCTTCCTATTTCGCAACAAAGCATCCTTCACTCATGCTGCCAAACATACCCTTGTAAAACTGACCATCCTACCGATCCTCGACTTTGGCGATGTCATTTACAAAATAGCCTCCAATACCCTACTCAATAAATTGGATGCAGTCTATCACAGTGCCATCCGTTTTGTCACCAAAGCCCCATATACTACCCACCACTGCGACCTGTACGCACTCGTGTGGGGAAAAAAAGAAAGAAAAAAGAAAGATAGCTGGCTAACCAGTTCAAATAATGACCATATCACTACAGCACTTTGTACAGCACTTTATGACATCAGCTGATGTAAGGGCTTTGTAAATAAATTTGATTGATACTACCAACCAGGTTCAATGTTAGCTAACATTAGGCTATAACTAGCAATGCCAATGGCTGTGAGATACAAATAATATTACTACACAGATCATACACCTAATGTTAGCTAGAGAGCCAGCCAGCCAGCTAACGTTAGCTAGCTAGCTAACAGTACGCTTTAACTTGAAATGAAAACAAATTTCTGACAAAATTTGAAACGTATAATATCTGAAAATGTAGTTAGCTAGACTATCTTACCCGTATACATGATTGGATGTTTCTCCCTATATGTCATGGATGCCATGGTTGCCCTTAGTTTGAAGATGTAATCCGGAGACAGGTGTTTTATACAACAGCCTTCTGTGTGTTCTCTTTTTGACTCCCTCTGCATATTTTCATTCAAATGCCAGAATTTCCTTAACTATCATACTCTAATTCCATCGGGCATTCCACTGATTTCAAAACTCGGTCCTCGAGAAAGTGGAAAGCGACACTTTTGTAGTTATACTACGTGATATCTTTAAAAAAAAGCCACGTTAGGAATGATTACCTACACATACTGACCAGCTCATGTTATAGACAGAAGCGTGCTACATGGCAAACCAATTCAAACTCATCTCTCGGCATGTCCAGCCCATTCATTATCTCAGCCAATCATGGCTAGCGGAAAGGTTCCTGTCTTTTTCTGTGGCTAAACCAACTAGGCTTGTAATTTAACAATTGTATTTGTATTTACATATGTTATTAAGGCACATGAAAGTTCACATGTTCCCGAAAGCATTTCTGCCAAAAAACGCATTTTGATAAATATAAAAAGTTTATGTTCAAATGCCTCTCCGGTGAAGTAGTGAAGAGCAACATGCGCCTAGTTTCTTGAAACAAGTCACATATTTGTACTGTGTACTTGAGCTTGTGTCCTCAAAAGTGACTACACCTCAGCAATTTAAAAAACGTTTACCAGAAAGGTGAGATTTTAACCTTTAACCAAGTATGCAACATTACTACTTATTGTCTTATGGCCCTCTCAGGATAACTAGTTACTTTTGGGATTACATTTTAGATTGCATTTAGTTGCATTTAATTGGTTTTAAACGTTTAAACTTCACTGTCCAAATAAATACATAGGCGAGTGTAGTAGTACAACAAGACCATTACTGTTGACGCTTAACCTTGGTAGCAGACATTGCACACTCTAGCTCTGGCCTGTCACTCTTGGCTCTAGTTGCAGTCACACTGCATGACAGGAGAAGGGGGAAGGCCCGTGCTTACAGAGCGGAACTCAGTGTACTTAATGTGAGTTAATGTGTGTGTAGTGGCAATTCTAAAAGTCACTTCTATAGACACCAACAGTTTGAATTAATGCGTGTGTAAGAGTGTGTGTGTGTTCATCATTTTGTTGCATTTTTCTCTTTCCCCTCTGTACCAAAGGACAGGGCAAAGGTCAAAGTGGGCCGAGCTATTTCTCTGACCGACTTATAGGTCAGTCATACACTCAGGTCCATAGCTAAACTTTTAGCGTGCTGTAAATGTATTAATGTTACTTTCCTACATATTACAGCATGGATAGAGTTGGAAGTTAACCAACACTGGAATAAATCAGAGGACTTAATCACTGTAAGAGTATATCCAGTCTGAGTCTTTCCAAGATGAGACAATGAGAAGTTAACCAAACAGTTTTACTCTTTCATGTTTGCTCTGTGTTAATGTGTTGGATGTGTAAATCTTTATACGCCTGCTGCTTCCTGCTAACGGGCTGGATGGTGGGGTTAAATAGGCTTTGATCAGATCCACTGGGCACACACCGGTTGAATCAACATTGTTTCCATGTCATTTCAATTAAATTACATTGAATAAACCAGCCAGGTCACCCTTGATACAAGTCAGTATTCGACGTCCATCTTTGTCTGAGGATGTTGGAAGATGACGTAGAAACTGGCCACTAGGGGGCGACGGTGAGCGCTGTTACATTCAAGTAGGTATCGGTTTTGCTAGGGCGTTGTGGACAGGGATGACAGATGCCTCTAGATTCCAAAGGTCGCAAGTTCAAACCCAGCAATAATAAAGTTGTTTTTGGGAAATCTTTGTTTGAAGCCTCTCCCAAAACCTTAACCATTTGGGAGTTAATGACTAACCTTACGATTTCAAAGTTAATGCCTAAACTTAACTTTAAACACTTAGAAATTTGACATTTGCAACAACTTCCAAATTTGATGTGTGAGAAACATGGATGAACGTCTAATTCTGACATGAGATTGTGAGAGCTAGTTGGAGCTCCACATGCTATCACTGTTCAGACAGACAGACAGACAGCGCTCTGACTGATACAAAACCCCAGCGAGAGCCCCCTTTCTCCCCGCTCTTCCATCTCTTCCATGTGCTATAGAGCCAATTTGACAAAGACACAGGCCATTTGTAAAGGCAAGACAATGAAACCTGCATCTTTCAAAGACTAAAACCACTCTTCCCTGTACACTATATTGTAGAATGTCAACAGAAATGCGTCTTGCTAGCTAGGAGTTCTGACCTCTAATGACCAATGGATACAATTCCCTTGTTATTGGGTGTTATGGCAGCCTAGTGGTTAGAGCGTTGGACAAGTAACCCAAAGGTTGCTGGTTCAAATCCCTGTCCTGACAAGATACAGATGTGTTGTTCTGAACAAGGCAGTTAACCCACTGTTCCCTGGTAGTAAATAAGAATTTGTTCTTATGCTGTTCTGTTTCAAGATGAACTTGATCCAAAATGTAATATCACTTCTAGCTGATAATCATATAACAGCTATCACAATTATATTCCTTCCCCCGAGATTTAAGTTTTGTCATTGTTCCTTCTATCAGATTATCAAGGACCAATTATAAAACATATATCAGAGTGGATTGGAAAGCAGCCGTGTTAATTGTGGTATACAGACACAATAAGATTTGACAATAATACGTCTCCAGGCAGCATCTCTAGTGGTCCTTTATGGTCCGTGACTAAAGCCAGGGCTCAGATTGAACCACTAAGACACAGCTTGCAGGGCCAATGATACATAGCCTAATGGATACCCATATCTATGGTAATATTTCAACCTTCGCAATTATCGAATGAAAATGGTTTCATTATTTAGCTTTTTAGACCCTAGATCAGTGCCTACCAAAACTAATGTTGGCACCCAGAACCAAATTTCAGAGACTAGCCAAAACACCAAACTTGGTTTGAAAATGTAAAGTCATTTCGTAAAGGGGACAAACTTTTCTGCTCTGTTTCACAATGAGTAGAATTCAGATACCAAACTTTAGAGAACATCTCAAAAATAAAAAGAACTTCTTTCATGGACCACATCACTCAGGGTGGCCAGTGTGTGGATGACCGGGTTGAGGGAAACCGATTGGTTTGGTCTGAGAGCTGGAGTGAAACCGCCAGCCTGGTAGGTATTTATCATGACAAATGAGTTTCCCTCTGACTCTGACAGCTGATTGACTGCCAGCGAAGAGCAATCCAGTCACACAGAGTTTTTTTCTGTCACCGCAGAGTGTGTGTGTGTTCCACACAGATTGAGACTGCAAAAGCAGACTGACGAGCTAAACATTAACATTTTAGAAAATATGGTATAACCGTTGGTGTTAGGATACAAGAAGAAGTAAAAATATTTACAATTATAACTTTATTATAATTTAAACAATCTACTTATATTGCATACAAGTGATATCAAATCAAATGAAATTGTATTTGTCACATGCGCCGAATACAACAGGTGTAAACCTTACAGTGAAACGCTTACTAACAAGTCCTTAACCAACAATTTTTTAAAAAGTGTTAAAGTATTTACTAAAATAAACTGAAGTAAAAAACTTTTTTTTTGAAAGAATATAATAGAAAAATAAGAAATAATTAAAGAGCAACTATAAAATAATAGCTAGTGATTGTGGCTGCCGCTGCATTGATAATGGTCTGCTATGCAGTATTTGCTCTCTAGGTGTTTCATCTCTAGGGTCAAGAGGATTTGAGAGTGGTGTTTGACTAGATGTCCCGTGCCGTGTGATAAATAGTAAAGTAGTGATAGGCTACCTGAAAAGGTCATATCCCCATGAATCACAGGGTAATGTCAGGTATGAGGTAGAAGGAGACTTCCTCATTTAGATTAGGACAGGAGAGGCTGAGATCATGTCTGTGATACATCATTTCCTGGTCCCCATAGATCATTGAGTTCCGTTAGAACCCTCATGAGAACTTTCTTTTTGCAGTTTAAACTCCACACAGAGGATTACAAGGTTGCCCTTTAATTAACCTCTGACCTTTCAGCTGCCGTAACCTCTCACCACCACCATCTTGTTTTAATACCTTTGGACAGCAGACTGTCCAGCCTGAACTAGAGCTTTGTGGGTGTTGTCTAATGTTAGGCGTCATTCAGTGCTTCGTTGGAGTGGAGAGGTGAGGTAATAGGAGAGATGTCAGTCCGGACGTCATAGTCAATAGAGCACAAGTGGAATCGATGGCGAGGATCAAGAACAACAACAACAGAAGAGGACAGCCCCTGAGCCCAGATCACCTTGGGAGTGGAACACGGAGAGAAGATGAAAGAGAACTCAATAGTACTGACTAGTACCACATGAATCATAGATGGAAGCCAATCCCAGCGCATGCTTAGTTTACAATGAATGAGCATGAGATAGTCTTCATATTTTATTAGTTTTATTATTTTGTGTGTATTTTTTGCTGGTTTCAATTACTGTGATTTTTACTTTGGGCTTTATTGTGTTTTATCCTCAAAATGTTGATGTATGTGATGCTGTCTCTGGCTGGAGCAACCTTTTGATTTTAATGATCAAATAAATTCAATCAATCAAACTAATTAGTTTTTTTGCTTTGGTTAATTTAGCAGAATGTTAATTACCTACAGTATACTGCAGTGGTATTATAATACTGTTCTGCTGTGCTAACTGTGAAAGCAATGCTAGTCTCAGACCTGCTGCACCTAATTCAACTGTGCAGGCTTTGATCTTGTTGCATCCCAAATGGCATTTTATCACTGCAAGTGCACTACTTTTGACGAGGACCTATAAGGCTCTGGTCAAGACGAGGACCCAGAGGGCTCTGGTCAAGATGAGGACCCAGAGGGCTCTGGTCAAGATGAGGACCCAGAGGGCTCTGGTCAAGAAGAGGACCCAGGGGGCTCTGGTCAAGACGAGGACCCAGAGGGCTCTGGTCAGGACGAGGACCCAGAGGGCTCTGGTCAAGATGAGGACCCAGAGGGCTCTGGTCAAGACGAGGATCCAGAGGGCTCTGGTCAAGATGAGGACCCAGAGGGCTCTGGTCAAGATAAGGACCCAGAGGACTCTGGTCAAGATGAGGACCCAGAGGGCTCTGGTCAAGATGAGGACCCAGAGGGCTCTGGTCAAGACGAGGACCTATAGGGCTCTGGTCAAGATGATGACCCAGAGGGCTCTGGTCAAGATGAGGACCCAGAGGGCTCTGGTCAAGATGAGGACCCAGAGGGCTCTGGTCAAGATGAGGACCCAGAGGGCTCTGGTCAAGATGAGGGCCCAGAGGGCTCTGGTCAAGATGAGGGCCCAGAGGGCTCTGGTCAAGATGAGGACCCAGAGGGCTCTGGTCAAGATGAGGACCCAGAGGGCTCTGGTCAAAATTAATGCACTACGGGGATAGTCTGAATATTACAACATGTCCTTACCTTAATCTCTGTCTGTCTGTCTGTCTGTCTGTCTGTCTGTCTGTCTGTCTGTCTGTCTGTCTGTCTGTCTGTCTGTCTGTCTGTCTGTCTGTCTGTCTGTCTGTCTGTCTGTCTGTCTGTCTGTCTGTCTGTCTGTCTGTCTGTCTGTCTGTCTGTCTGTCTGCTCTCTCTCTCTCTCTCTCTCTCTCTCTCTCTCTCTCTCTCTCTCTCTCTCTCTCTCTCTCTCTCTCTCTCTCTCTCTCTCTCTCTCTCTCTCTCTCTCTCTCTCTCTCTCTCTCTCTCTCTCTCTCTCTCTCTCTCTCTCTCTCTCTCTCTCTCTCTCTCTCTCTCAGGGGCTGTGGTTGTTGCCTTTGTGGTTTGCTATCTACCCTACTACATCCGGCGCCTCATGTACTGCTACGCAGAGTTTACAGAGTGAGTAACACACAGTCCATGTATCCACCAGACATCACATACTTTACCAGACAATAGGTGTACATCCACCAACAAGAGGCATGGTCAGAGGGTCATCCATCAGAGCAGGGTGACATAGAGGGGAGATCAGCCATCCAGTCAGAGGGGAGCTCAGCCGTCCAGTCAGAGGGGAGCTCAGCCATCCAGTCAGAGGGGAGCTCAGCCGTCCAGTCAGAGGGGAGATCAGCCGTCCAGTCAGAGGGGAGATCAGCCGTCCAGTCAGAGGGGAGCTCAGCCGTCCAGTCAGAGGGGAGCTCAGCCGTCCAGTCAGAGGGGAGCTCAGCCATCCAGTCAGAGGGGAGCTCAGCCGTCCAGTCAGAGGGGAGCTCAGCCGTCCAGTCAGAGGGGAGCTCAGCCGTCCAGTCAGAAGGGAGCTCAGCCGTCCAGTCAGAGGGGAGCTCAGCCGTCCAGTCAGAGGGGAGCTCAGCCGTCCAGTCAGAGGGGAGATCAGCCATCCAGTCAGAGGGGAGCTCAGCCGTACAGAGTACATAGATCTCCCTGATTAAATTAGCATAATTTGTCAGAGTAATCAGAGCGAGAGTTTTAGCTAAATCTCTCTCTCTCTCTCTCTCTCTCTCTCTCTCTCTCTCTCTCTCTCTCTCTCTCTCAAATTCAAATTCAAATTCAAGCTGCTTTATTGGCATGAAAAACATTATGTCAATATTGCCAAAGCAACAATGTATACAATATACATTGTAATACAATTAAAACAATGACAAATAATAATATAGAATGGCAGTAAATAATAATACAAAATTAAATATAAAAAATAGTAACAATAAAATGGTAACAGTCAATAGTCGAATGTAATGTATGGTGTAATGCACCACTACCACCACCACTATCATTAAACTGCTATCATACCATTACCACCCATACCATTACTATTTGGAATGATAAACAACAATAATAATACTAATAACAATAACAGTAATAACAATAACAGTCATAATAAGTAAGTTACTGCTTACTATGCAGATGTTATTATTCAGTGTCCCTCTGGCTATGGCAGGCAAATACATATTTGGCTGCAAGAGGAGCCATTGCTCCTTCGCCCATGAGTATTTTTAGTTTTTCCTCTGGGTTTAATAAGTAAAAATTTGGAATAAATGTAGTCATTTCTGTGAATAATGAATCTCTTGGTGAGGAATATTTATCACAGTAAAGGAGAAAGTGCATCTCTGTTTCTATCTCCCCTGTCGTGCAGTGACCACATACACGCTCCTCTTTGGGTAGCCATGTCTTTTTATGTCTGCTGGTTTCTATTGCCAATCGGTGGTCACTCAGCCTGTACTTGGTAAGGATCTGTCTCTGCTTCGAATCTCTGACAGAGTAGAGATATTCAGCCAATTCATATTCTCTGTTTAGGGTCAGATAGCAATTTAGTCGGCTTTGGGATTTTGTTTCGTTTTTCCAATGTTGTAAATATGAGTCCTTTGATTGGTTCATGATTTTGTTTATTGGAATTCTTTCTTTTGAAGCAGTGCCGGTGTCAGCTTGGTTGGTTAGGTCCAACACCAGCTGACTGAGAGGGCTCGTTTCTGGGCTCAGCTCTTGGGTTTGAAGTGCTTTAAATTGCAGACTCGAATTTGGACTTGAATTTAGATGTAGCCAAAATTTTAATGATCTTTTCTGTATTTTCATTATTACTGGAAAGCGGCCCAATTCTGCTCTCTCTCTCTCTCTCTCTCTCTGTCTCTCTCTCTCTCTCTCTCTGTCGCTCTCTCTCTCTGTCTCTCTCTCTCTCTCTCTGTCTCTGTCGCTCTCTCTCTCTCTGTCTCTCTCTCTCGCTCTCTCTCTCTCTGTCTCTCTCTCTCTCTGTCGCTCTCTCTCTCTGTCGCTCTCTCTCTCTCTCTCTCTGTCGCTCTCTCTCTCTGTCGCTCTCTCTCTCTCTCTCTCTCTCTCTCTCTGTCTCTCTCTCTCTCTCTCTCTCTCTCTCTCTCTCCCTGTCGCTCTCTCTTTCTCGATTGTCTGACTACACTCACAATATATGGTTTCCTTAATTGAACCAAACGCACACCATTGATTAAATGATTCCAAAGCTAAGGAAGCACAATTTAAACAAGATACAATTTAAACAAAACTTTATAATTGGATTGTGATGTTATGCTGTCAGCAATAAAGGACATTATCATAATTTTTACAATTTCAGAGTATTATTTCAACATCATAGTGTGAAAATATTTTTTTTCAAAAAACAGGAAAATTGAGTTTTAGACTGCACTGCCATTTTAAGTGGTGTACACTCACCCTGCTGAGAGAGAACCTACCTCTCCAGCTTTGTCTACGTCAGAGCCTGGAGAGGTTAGAGCAGCGATTTCACTGCTGCATACGAGCATAGCATACAGTATAACATCTCTGTAGAGAGTTGTGGCCTACATTCAGAGATGCCAGTATGATAAGTGAGACGAGACTAGCTTAACCACCCTGCTCAGCTCCCGGAAGTGTCTGTTTTAACTTTAGGTGTGATTTTTATTTTATTTTATTTATTCAGGTTAGGGTTCAGGTTAGGGTTCAGGTTAGGGTTCAGGTTCGGGTTCAGGTTAGGGTTCAGGTTAGGGTTCAGGTTCGGGTTCAGGTTAGGGTTCAGGTTAGGGTTCAGGTTCAGGTTAGGGTTCAGGTTAGGGTTCAGGTTAGGGTTCAGGTTAGGGTTCAGGTTCGGGTTCAGGTTAGGGTTCAGGTTAGGGTTCAGGTTAGGGTTAGGGTTCAGGTTAGGGTTCAGGTTAGGGTTCAGGTTAGGGTTAGGGTTCAGGTTAGGGTTCAGGTTAGGGTTCAGGTTAGGGTTAGGGTTCAGGTTAGGGTTCAGGTTAGGGTTAGGGTTAGGGTTCAGGTTAGGGTTCAGGTTCAGGTTCAGGTTAGGGGTTCAGGTTAGGGTTCAGGTTAGGGTTAGGGTTCAGGTTAGGGTTCAGGTTAGGGTTAGGGTTAGGGTTAGGGTTAGGGTTAGGGTTAGGGTTCAGGTTAGGGTTCAGGTTAGGGTTCAGGTTAGGGTTCAGGTTAGGGTTAGGGTTCAGGTTAGGGTTAGGGTTCAGGTTAGCGTTCAGGTTAGGGTTAGAGTTCAGGTTAGGGTTCAGGTTAGGGTTCAGGTTAGGGTTAGGGTTAGGGTTCAGGTTAGGGTTCAGGTTAGGGTTCAGGTTCAGGTTAGGGTTAGGGTTCAGGTTAGGGTTCAGGTTAGGGTTCAGGTTAGGATTCAGGTTAGGGTTAGGGTTCAGGTTAGGGTTAGGGTTCAGGTTAGGGTTCAGGTTAGGGTTCAGGTTAGGGTTCAGGTTAGGGTTAGGGTTAGGGTTCAGGTTAGGGTTCAGGTTAGGGTTAGGGTTCAGGTTAGGGTTCAGGTTAGGGTTCAGGTTAGGGTTAGGGTTCTGGTTAGGGTTCAGGTTAGGGTTCAGGTTAGGGTTCAGGTTACGGTTAGTGTTCGGGTTAGGGTTCAGGTTAGGGTTAGGGTTCAGGTTAGGGTTCAGGTTAGGGTTAGGGTTAGTGTTCAGGTTAGGGTTAGGGTTCAGGTTAGGGTTAGGGTTCAGGTTAGGGTTCAGGTTAGGGTTAGGGTTAGTGTTCAGGTTAGGGTTAGGGTTCAGGTTAGGGTTAGGGTTCAGGTTAGGGTTCAGGTTAGGGTTAGGGTTCAGGTTAGGGTTCAGGTTAGGGTTCCTAACCTGAACCCTAACCCTAACCCTAACCTGATATGCTTCACAGGTGTACTTCACCCCTTTATCATCTTAGACCTAGTGGTCAATTTAAACACATCTGTCTTGGAGAGGACGGTAGGAAAACATTTGGTAAACAATAATGTGGGTTATAAAGTGGAAAACTATGAGCAAACATTTCCCTTAATTTACAATGACACATTAGTTGATATGTTGGTATTGTATCTGTCAATAAAACACATTGATTCTTTATCCCCTCCTCCCTCCTCCCCCCACCTCCCTGTGCTCCCCCCTCCCTCCTCCCCCCCCCACATCCATGTGCTCCCCTCCTCCCTCCTCCCCCCACCTCCCTGTGCTCCCCTCCTCCCTCCTCCCCCCACCTCCCTGTGCTCCCCTCCTCCCCCCTCCCCCCCACCTCCCTGTGCTCCCCTCCTCCCTCCTCCCCCCCCCACCTCCTTGTGCTCCCCTCCTCCCTCCTCCCCCCACCTCCCTGTGCTCCCCTCCTCCCTCCTCCCCCCCACCTCCCTGTGCTCCCCTCCTCCCTCCTCCCCCCCACCTCCCTGTGCTCCCCTCCTCCCTCCTCCCCCCCCCACCTCCTTGTGCTCCCCTCCTCCCTCCTCCCCCCCACCTCCCTGTGCTCCCCTCCTCCCTCCTCCCCCCCACCTCCCTGTGCTCCCCTCCTCCCTCCTCCCCCCCACCTCCCTGTGCTCCCCTTCTCCCTCCTCCCCCCACCTCCTTGTGCTCCCCTCCTCCCTCCTCCCCCCACCTCCATGTGCTCCCCCTCCCTCCTCCCCCCACCTCCCTGTGCTCCCCTTCTCCCCTTCTCCCTCCTCCCCCCCACCTCCATGTGCTCCCCTCCTCCCTCCTCTCCCCCACCTCCATGTGCTCCCCCCTCCCTCCCCCCCCACCTCCCTGTGCTCCCCTTCTCCCTCCTCCCCCCCACCTCCATGTGCTCCCCTCCTCCCCCCTCCCCCCCACCTCCCTGTGCTCCCCTTCTCCCTCCTCCCCCCACCTCCCTGTGCTCCCCTTCTCCCTCCTCCCCCCCACCTCCCTGTGCTCCCCTTCTCCCTCCTCCCCCCCACCTCCCTGTGCTCCCCCCTCCCTCCTCCCCCCCACCTCCCTGTGCTACCCTCCTCCCACCTCCACCTCCACCTCCACTCACCCCCCCCCTCCCGACAGGGAAGGCTATGATTACTACCACTACTTCTTCATGGTGACCAACGTCCTCTTCTACGTGAGCTCAGCTGTCAACCCAGTCCTCTACAACCTGGTCTCAGCCAACTACCGGGAGATCTTCTTCAACACGCTCCGCTGCTTCTGCGTGCCGTGTCGTCGCAAGAAACAGAGACGTGTTCTGATCAGACACTCCACCAGCATCTCCAGTAACCACACCTTCTCCTCCAACATCATCAAGGAGACCGTCTACTGACCACCCCCCAAAAACCACACCCTGATAACACCGTCTACTGACCACCCCCAAAATCCACACCCCTGATAACATTCCATTTCAGAACTGCAGTGTATGGAATCTATTACTCAGTAGGACTCCATGTATGTTTGATGGGGAGCCTGGTACTGTGAATCACTGACACGTTGTGCCACATAAACACAAAAAAATATCCACAATTTGATATATTGGTGCAATCATCGGAAAGAAAGAAAGAATGGGGGGGGGCGGAAAGAAAGATTAAGGGTGTAGATAAACTCAAATTACAAAATTACATTGGTTTCCTGTAAGCAGGTTATGGACAAGGTATGACAGCAATCCATGCTTTGGCTTAGTTTTCACATGCTAACATTTTAGCATTTGTGGCACAAATCCCATTCAATTCATGGGAACGATATTAGCATTTGTCGCGTTTCATGTTCAAATCATATGTGTGACTTTGTTGAGATACACAATCAATTTTGGGCACTTTTGAACATGGTACGCAAAAAAATGCTAATATCGGTCTGATGACTGCGGAAACAGTGCCAGGGCAAAAGCATGAATTTATGTAATACCTTGTCCATATGCTGCTTACAGGGTAATCAAACCAACATGTTATTTTGTAATTTGGGTAAACCATTCCTTGGCGTGTTGGATATAGTCGTCTTTAGCATTGTAAATATTGTAAACATGTATGTACATTCAGATTTTTATAGAACTGTCAATGCATTCTTGGTTTTATTCACATACAGTACTTTACAAAATGATATGATGACCATGAGAACAATCTGCACTCATCAAACATATGATCTTTGAAATATGAGGCAAAAAATTATATTCTGTGAAATTTACCAGGAAGTGACTTCCCCTCAGCCTTGTCGTTTCTGGAGGCTTTTTGAATGACCTTCAATGGGTAAAAATTTTGCGCAATGGTCTTCAAGCAAAAAAACTTAGTACATTTATCCAAAAACACTCATGTATTTTTATCTATATATCTTAAATGCATTTTCACAAATGTAATGACATAATCGTGAAGCCCATTCAAAAGGTAGGACACATGATACTAAAGTAAAGTGGAAAGGGCAGTAACTGGGTCTATTTTTTTAAAGATACAGAGAACGATTGTCAAAAATGATCTGCTGCGGATGTAACGTCAGGAAAGAGTATTGATCATAATAAATAACTTGGCCTTGCTGTTGTCTGCTCGGACTGTGAATGTTAACTAAAATACAGAGAGAAGATCTACTATTTCATGAAGAGGGAGAAACAGATGGCATTCACAGCTAATGGGTGATCGGCTGTGGTGTTGAGCCCTGTAGGTTGTTCTAGAATGACGACCCCTGACCCTTTACAGCTTTTGAGACACTGCTGTTGGAATATTTAAGACGTACCACACCACTGCACAATAGGTCACTGTGAATCCCACTGTGATTCAACACATCTTTAACAGTGTTTTATTTGAGATGAGACTGTTTGAGGCTTGTATAATATTAACACTACATTGTCTTCTGTACTTAGGCTATGACCTTTGAACCCATAACAAATTATTTTTTAACATCTGATCTTGAGAGTAATGCTGTAACAGAGCCAGCAAGGGGATGAGAGTGGATGGCATGAGCAACATCCAAGATGGTGTTACAAGACAGAGCACTCAATGGGACACGATATGGACTCTGGTCTTTGAAGCCTGGAGAGGAGAGAGCTCTGTAGCTGACCTGAATGTAGTCCACAGCACCCTGTCATGACCACTGAGAGTCTGTGCAATACATTGTGTCACATGGACAATGACAAAACGAGTGACAGATAAAATAATGGATACTGTGATTCAGACTCTGAACACACGATTAGAATGAATAAAAACACTGAAAGAACCAATGTTGATGAACGTGGATGCAGGAAATAGATATGATTTGTGGGGACGTAAGAGTTGAAATAAGTACATTCTCCTGGAGAGAGAGAGGGAGGGAGGGAAGTGGCACTCTGAAGAGTCCATACGTCAGCATCCACTTCAAGGATGAGAGAGAAACCGAATACAATGAACCAATGCTCTTGGAATTCAATGAGGTATTGTAGGCTACGTAAGAGGGAAAGGAATCCATTCACGAGTAAGGGTACCTGTCCTGGATCTGAGAGGGTAGAGCATCTTTATGGTGCTCCTCATGCTGAGAGGAGAGGAGAGGAGAGGAGAGGAGAAGAGGAGAAGAGAAGAGAAGAGAAGAGAAGAGAAGAGAAGAGAAGAGAAGAGAAGAGAAGAGAAGAGAAGAGAAGAGAAGAGAAGAGGAGAGGAGAGGAGAGGAGAGGAGAGGAGAGGAGAGGAGAGGCTACGGTGTGTCACATCTGCAGGCTCTGATGGACACAAGAAAAGCACTGAGAAAGGCAGGCCAAAGGAAGGTCTGTTATGACAGCGTCACACAGCGTCACAGTCACTGACTGCTGTCTCACAGAGCGCTGATATTCCACCTCAACAGCTTTTAGTTTGACAGAGCGCCTCCAACAACATTAGACATTTTAATATACAACTTTAAAATAAGAACTGAGTGTGTGTACGTGCCTGCTGCCTGCCTGGTACCCGAGTGTCTCAGAAACCTCTATGTGCTTTCATAAGTGTGTAAATGTTTCCATTTCCTTCGCTTTGATGAAAAATATACATTGGCAATATTGCAGCTGCATTTGCCTACAATACATTTATTTTTAGCCAAGGTATCTCTTGACTATTAAGGGTTTTACGAACAATACAATGCAATGTACTCATAAGGAACACCAATACACTTTTGTATATAGCCATGGATGTAGATTGTAGAGTTCCCACAAATATAGTCAAAGACATGACATATGTCGTGCTTTGATGACAGTGTAGTGCAAGGCTATGCTCAGGACATCTAGCTCAAACTGCTTCTGACAGATGCTGTTGTACGTATTCATGATGTTTATCAGAGCTTGTTGCTCATGGTGTACACCCCCTGTTGCTTACACCCCCTGCTGCATACACCCCCTGTTGCATACACCCCCTGTTGCTTACACCCCCTGTTGCTTACACCCCCTGCTACATACACCCCCTGTTGCATACACCCCCTGTTGCTTACACCCCCTGCTGCTTACACCCCCTGTTGCTTACACCCCCTGCTGCATACACCCCCTGTTGCATACACCCCCTGTTGCATACACCCCTGTGCTTACACCCCCTGCTGCATACACCCCCTGTTACTTACTGTAAGGCATGTGCTCTATGCCGACAGTGATGACTTTGTTATTGTTTGTAACTTGTGATGTTTTTATTAGGGACAATGGAGGAATATTTCTGCTATATGTCAGTTCTATTCTGTATAGATGGTTCTGCTGTCAGTTCTATTCTGTATAGATGGCTCTGCTATCAGTTCTATACTGTATAGATGGTTCTGCTATCAGTTCTATACTGTATAGATGGTTCTGCTATCAGTTCTATACTGTATAGATGGTTCTGCTATCAGTTCTATACTGTATAGATGGTTCTGCTATCAGTTCTATACTGTATAGATGGTTCTGCTATCAGTTCTATACTGTATAGATTGTTCTGCTATCAGTTCTATACTGTATAGATGGTTCTGCTATCAGTTCTATACTGTATAGATGGTTCTGCTATCAGTTCTATACTGTATAGATGGTTCTGCTATCAGTTCTATACTGTATAGATTGTTCTGCTATCAGTTCTATACTGTATAGATGGTTCTGCTATCAGTTCTATACTGTATAGATTGTTCTGCTATCAGTTCTATACTGTATAGATGGTTCTGCTATCAGTTCTATACTGTATAGATGGTTCTGCTATCAGTTCTATACTGTATAGATGGTTCTGCTATCAGTTCTATACTGTATAGATGGTTCTGTTATCAGTTCTATACTGTATAGATGGCTCTGCTATCAGTTCTATACTGTATAGATTGTTCTGCTATCAGTTCTATACTGTATAGATGGTTCTGCTATCAGTTCTATACTGTATAGATGGTTCTGCTATCAGTTCTATACTGTATAGATTGTTCTGTTATCAGTTCTATACTGTATAGATGGTTCTGCTATCAGTTCTATACTGTATAGATGGTTCTGCTATCAGTTCTATACTGTATAGATTGTTCTGCTATCAGTTCTATACTGTATAGATGGTTCTGTTATCAGTTCTATACTGTATAGATGGTTCTGCTATCAGTTCTATACTGTATAGATGGTTCTGTTATCAGTTCTATACTGTATAGATGGTTCTGCTATCAGTTCTATACTGTATAGATGGTTCTGCTATCAGTTCTATACTGTATAGATGGTTCTGTTATCAGTTCTATACTGTATAGATGGTTCTGCTATCAGTTCTATACTGTATAGATGGTTCTGCTATCAGTTCTATACTGTATAGATGGTTCTGCTATCAGTTCTATACTGTATAGATGGTTCTGCTATCAGTTCTATACTGTATAGATGGTTCTGTTATCAGTTCTATACTGTATAGATGGTTCTGCTATCAGTTCTATACTGTATAGATGGTTCTGCTATCAGTTCTATACTGTATAGATGGTTCTGCTATCAGTTCTATACTGTATAGATGGTTCTGTTATCAGTTCTATACTGTATAGATGGTTCTGCTATCAGTTCTATACTGTATAGATGGTTCTGTTATCAGTTCTATACTGTATAGATTGTTCTGCTATCAGTTCTATACTGTATAGATGGTTCTGCTATCAGTTCTATACTGTATAGATGGTTCTGCTATCAGTTCTATACTGTATAGATGGTTCTGTTATCAGTTCTATACTGTATAGATGGTTCTGCTATCAGTTCTATACTGTATAGATGGTTCTGTTATCAGTTCTATACTGTATAGATGGTTCTGCTATCAGTTCTATACTGTATAGATGGTTCTGCTATCAGTTCTATACTGTATAGATGGTTCTGCTATCAGTTCTATACTGTATAGATGGTTCTGCTATCAGTTCTATACTGTATAGATGGTTCTGCTATCAGTTCTATACTGTATAGATGGTTCTGCTATCAGTTCTATACTGTATAGATGGTTCTGCTATCAGTTCTATACTGTATAGATGGTTCTGTTATCAGTTCTATACTGTATAGATGGTTCTGCTATCAGTTCTATACTGTATAGATGGTTCTGCTATCAGTTCTATACTGTATGGATGGCTCTGCTATATGTGAATAAAAGAGTGAATATCGTGATATCATTTGGCTCGATCTTTTGTTCATGATCTTCCAGACACACACATACATACAAACACACACACACAAAGACAAACATACACACACACATACAGACACATAAATACACACACACACACACACAAAGACACACCAAAGCACACGCACCATTTAGCACAGATGTGTCTGACCTTTCTAAAGTGTACCCTTGGGGATTATCACCTCTGCCTTATAAAGGAGCTGTCAATCACTGGGGTCATGGGACAAGCTGAGATAAGAGTCTGTTCTTCATCCACCTAGCCCAGTCTGTCCTTCATCCACCTAGCCCAGTCTGTCCTTCATCCACCCAGCCCAGTCTGTCCTTCATCCACCTAGCCCAGTCTGTTCTTCATCCACCCAGCCCAGTCTGTCCTTCATCCACCTAGCCCAGTCTGTCCTTCATCCACCCAGCCCAGTCTGTCCTTCATCCACCTAGCCCAGTCTGTCCTTCATCCACCCAGCCCAGTCTGTCCTTCATCCACCTAGCCCAGTCTGTCCTTCATCCACCCAGCCCAGTCTGTTCTTCATCCACCTAGCCCAGTCTGTCCTTCATCCACCCAGCCCATTGTACAGTATTGTGTGTGTTGTTGAAAGTCCTCAACTTTGACATAACTACCTCTGTGTGAGGAAGAAAGAAACTGTAATTAGCTGTTTTTAAGGCATTGTGTGAATTTTCTCTCAAGGATTGAAAAAAGTGTTTTCCTTGTTTCGCTAGTCTATCCTATACCATTCTGTCTGAGTCACTATACTGTCAGTCACGGTACGCTACATGACCAAAATTATGTGGACACCTGCTCATCGAACATCTCATTCAAAAATCATGGGCAATAATATGGAGTTGGTCCCCCTTTGCTGCTATAACAGCCTCCACTCTTCTGAGAAGGCTCAGGGACATGCGTCCATTCAGCCACAAGCGCATTAGTGAGCTCGAGTGTGCAGGCCAGTCAAGTTCTTCCACATCGATCTCGACAAACCATTTCTGTAGGACCTCGCTTTGTGCATGGGGGGCACTGTCATGCTGAAACAGGAAAGCGCCTTCCCCATTGCCACAAAGTTGGAAGCATAGAATTGTCTACAATGTCACTGTATGCGGTAGTGTTAAGATTTCCCTTCACTGGAACCAAGGGGTCTAGCCCGAACCACGAAAAACAGCCCCAGACCATTACTCCTTGGCGTTATGCATTCAGGCAGGTTGTCACGTTCCTGACCTGTTTTCTGTTAGTTTTGTATGTGTTAGTTGGTCAGGACGTGAGTTTGGGTGGGCAGTCTATGTTTTGTGTTTCTATGTTGGTTTAATGGGTACCTGATATGGTTCTCAATTAGAGGCAGGTGGTTTTCATCTCCTCTGATTGAGAATCATATTAAGGTAGGTGGTTTCACATTGTTGGTTGTGGGTGGTTGTCTCCTGTGTCAGTGTCTGTGTATGTTACGCCACACGGGACTGTTTCGGTTTTGTTTGTTTGTTCGTTTTATGTAGTCATTTTTCCTGTTCGTGCGTTCTTCGTGTTTCATGTAAGTTCTTACGTTCAGGTCAGTCTACGTCGTTTGTTGTTTTGTTTCTATTCAAGTGTTCGTCGTGTTTTCGGTTTTGTTTAAATAAATATCATGTCTTATCACGACGCTGCGTTTTGGTTCAATCCCTGCTCCTCCTCTTCGGATGAAGAGGAGGAGGAACACCGTTACAGAACCACCCACCAAATCAGAACCAAGCAGCGTATGTTCGAGCAGTGGAATACACAGGACTACTGGACTTGGGAGGACGAGCTGGATGGAAAAGGACCTTGGGCTCAACCAGGAGAATATCACCGCCCCAAAGCTGAGCTGGAGGCAGCGAAAGCAGAGAGGCGGCGATATGAGGAGGCAGCAAGGAAGCAAGGCTGGAAGCCGGAGAATCAAGCCCAAAACCGTAGATATGAAGGTACGCGGCTAGCAAGGAAGCCCGAGAAGAAACCCCAAAAATTTCTTGGGGGGAGGCTAAGAGGTAGTGGGCCAAGGGCAGGTAGGAGACCTGCGCCCACTTCCCAGGCTAACCGTGGAGAGCGGGAGTACGGGCAGACACCGTGTTACGCAGTAGAGCGCACGGTGTCTCCTGTACGTGTGCATAGCCCGGTGCGGGTTATTCCACCTCCCCGCACTGGTAGGGCTAGATTGAGCATTGAGCCAAGTGCCATGAAGCCGGCTCTACATATCTGGCCACCAGTGCGTCTCCTTGGGCCGGCTTACATGGCACCAGCCTTACGCATGGTGTCCCCGGTTCGCCTACATAGCCCGGTGCGGGTTATTCCACCTCCCCGCAATGGTCGGGCGACGGGGAGTATTCAACCAGGTAAGGTTGGGCAGGCTCGGTGCTCAAGGGAGCCAGTACGCCTGCACGGTCCGGTATTTCCGGCGCCACCTTCCCGCCCCAGCCCAGTACCACCAGTGCCTACACCACGCACCAGGCTTCCAGTGCGTTTCCAGAGCCCTGTTCCTCCTCCACGCACTCTTCCTATGGTGCGTGTCTCCAGCTCAGTGCCTCCAGTTCCGGCACCACGCACTAAGCCTCCTGTGCGTCTCCAGAGCCCTGTACGCACTGTTCCTTCTCCCCGTACTCGTCCTGATGTGCGTGCCCTCAGCCCGGTGCCACCAGTGCCGGTACCACGCACCAGGCCTATAGTGCGCTTCGAGAGGTCAGTGTGCCCTGTCCCTGCTCCCCGCACTAGCCTTGAAGTGCGTGTCTCCAGTCCGGTGCCTCCAGTTCCGGCACCACGCACCAGGCCTACAGTGCGCCTCAGTCGGCTAGAGTCTGTAGTCTGCCCAACGCCGTCTGAGCCATCCGTCTCCCCAGCGCCATCTGAGCCATCCGTCTCCCCAGCGCCATCTGAGCCATCCGTCTCCCCAGCGCCATCTGAGCCATCCGTCTCCCCAGCGCCATCTGAGCCATCCGTCTCCCCAGCGCCATCTGAGCCATCCGTCTGCCCAGTGCCGTCTGAGCCATCCGTCTGCCCAGTGCCGTCTGAGCCATCCGTCTGTCCCGAGCCATTAGAGCCGCCCGTCTGTCCCGAGCCGTCAGAGCCGTTCGTCAGTCAGGAGCCGCTAGAGCCATTCGTCAGTCAGGATCTGCCAGAGCCGCCAACCAGACAGGATCTGCCAGAGCCGCCAACCAGACAGGATCTGCCAGAGCCGCCAACCAGACAGGATCTGCCAGAGCCGCCAACCAGACAGGATCTGCCAGAGCCGCCAACCAGACAGGATCTGCCAGAGCCACCAACCAGACAGGATCTGCCAGAGCCGCCAACCAGACAGGATCTGCCAGAGCCGCCAGTGAGCCAGGATCCGCCAGAGCCGTCAGCGAGCCATGAGCAGCCAGAGCCGTCAGCGAGCCATGAGCGTCTAGAGCCGTCAGCCAGCCATGAGCGTCCAGAGCCGTCAGCCAGCCATGAGCGTCCAGAGCCGTCAGCCAGCCATGAGCGTCCAGAGCCGTCAGCCAGCCATGAGCGTCCAGAGCCGTCAGCCAGCCATGAGCTCCCCCTTAGCATAGAGCTGCCATTTATCCAGAACTGCCCCTCAGTCCAGAGCTGTCTCTCTGTCCGGAGCTGCCCTTCAGTCCGGAGTTGCCCCTCTATCCTGAGCTACCTCTCTATCCTGAGCTACCTCTCTATCCTGAGCTATCCCTCTGTCCTGAGCTACCTCTCTGTCCTGAGCTACCTTGTCCCGGAGCTGTCCTTTATTTTGGTGTTGCCCCTTAAATTAGGTGGGTGGAGTAAGAGGGTGGTCATTCTGAGGGGGAGACGTAAGCTGGGATTGACTATGGTGGGGTGGGGACCTCGCCCAGAGCCTGAGCCACCACCGTGGTCAGATGCCCACCCAGACCCTCCCCTAGACTTTGTGCTGGTGCGCCCGGAGTTCGCACCTTGAGGGGGGGGTTATGTCACGTTCCTGACCTGTTTTCTGTTAGTTTTGTATGTGTTAGTTGGTCAGGACGTGAGTTTGGGTGGGCAGTCTATGTTTTGTGTTTCTATGTTGGTTTAATGGGTACCTGATATGGTTCTCAATTAGAGGCAGGTGGTTTTCATCTCCTCTGATTGAGAATCATATTAAGGTAGGTGGTGTCACATTGTTGGTTGTGGGTGGTTGTCTCCTGTGTCAGTGTCTGTGTATGTTACGCCACACGGGACTGTTTCGGTTTTGTTTGTTTGTTCGTTTTATGTAGTCATTTTTCCTGTTCGTGCGTTCTTCGTGTTTCATGTAAGTTCTTACGTTCAGGTCAGTCTACGTCGTTTGTTGTTTTGTTTCTATTCAAGTGTTCGTCGTGTTTTCGGTTTTGTTTAAATAAATATCATGTCTTATCACGACGCTGCGTTTTGGTTCAATCCCTGAGGAACACCGTTACACAGGTAGCGTTCTGCTGGCACCCGCCAAACCCAGATTCGTCCGTCAGACTGCCAGATTGTGAAGCGTGATTCATCCCTCCAGAGAACGTGTTTCCACTGCTCCAGAGTCCAATGGGGATTCATCACTCCAGAGAACGCGTTTCCACTGCTCCAGAGTCCAATGGTGATTCATCCCTCCAGAGAACGCGTTTCCACTGCTCCAGAGTCCAATGGTGATTCATCACTCCAGAGAACGTGTTTCCACTGCTCCAGAGTCCAATGGGGATTCATCCCTCCAGAGAACGTGTTTCCACTGCTCCAGAGTCCAATGGCGGCGAGCTTTACACCACTCCAGCTGGTGATCTTATGCTTGTGTGCTGCTGCTCGGCCATGGAAACCCATTTTCATGAAGCTCTCGGTTAACAGTTATTGTGCTGACGTTGCTTCCACAGGCAGTTCGGAACTCGATAGAGAGTGTTGCAACCGAGGACAGACTATTTTTACGCCCTTCAGCCCCCGGCGGTCCCGTTCTGTGAATTAGATGAACTGACTTGTAGCATCCTATGACGGTGACACGTTGAAAGTCACTGAGCTCTTCAGTAAGGCCATTCTACTGGCAGTGTTTGTCTATGGAGATTGCATGTGTGCTCGATTTTATACACCTGCCAGCGACTGGTGTGGCTGAAATAGCCGAGTCCACTCATTTGAAGGGGTGTCCACATACTTTTGTACATATAGGGCAACTCCCACTATAAATGTAACATACTGTATAGAGAGTGACAAAACATATACATGTCTCAGACATTCCCACTACAGAAGCCAAGTGACAGCTTGTATAGCGTTTTTCCAACAGCAACTGCAATTTTCACAGAAGCCCAACTTAAGATAGTTTTCTGAGGGTCCAATCATGATGCAGCTTAATGACCATACCATTTCACCCATATGTGCTCACCCAATTCCTTCTTCCTCTCCACCTCTCTCTATCCATTTTTCTCTCTCTCTCTCTCTCTCTCTCTCTCTCTCTCTCTCTCTCTCTCTCTCTCTCTCTCTCTCTCTCTCTCTCTCTCTCTCTCTCTCTCTCTCTCTCTCTCTCTCTCTCTCTCTGCCTGTCCTCTCTCTGCTCTGTCTCTCTCTGCCTGTCCTCTCTCTGTTCCCTCCCGCAGGACCTTGTTAGGGCTCAAGTAAACCATTAATGCTCTGCCATTCTCTCTTTACCCAGAGGGTTCTGATGTATTCTGTTTGCTAGGTGTCTACAAACACCACAGCCGCACCACAGTCATACCACAGCCGCACCACAGTCATACCACAGTCATACCACAGCCACACCACAGTCATACCACAGCCACACCACAGTCATACCACAGTCATACCACAGCCACACCACAGTCATACCACAGCCACACCACAGTCATACCACAGCCACACCACAGTCATACCACAGCCACACCACAGTCATACCACAGCCACACCACAGTCATACCACAGCCACACCACAGTCATACCACAGCCACACCACAGTCATACCACAGCCACACCACAGTCATACCACAGCCACACCACAGTCATACCACAGCCACACCACAGTCATACCACAGCCACACCACAGTCATACCACAGCCACACCACAGTCATACCACAGCCACACCACAGCCACACCACAGTCATACCACAGCCACACCACAGTCATACCACAGCCACACCACAGTCATACCACAGCCACACCACAGTCATACCACAGCCACACCACAGCCACACCACAGCCACACCACAGTCATACCACAGCCACACCACAGCCACACCACAGTCATACCACAGCCACACCACAGTCATACCACAGCCACACCACAGTCATACCACAGCCACACCACAGTCATACCACAGCCACACCACAGCCACACCACAGCCACACCACAGTCATACCACAGCCGCACCACAGTCATACCACAGCCACACCACAGTCATACCACAGCCACACCACAGTCATACCACAGCCGCACCACAGCCACACCACAGCCATACGCACCAATTTGTAAGTCGCTCTGGATAAGAGCGTCTGCTAAATGACTTAAATGTAATGTAAATGTACCACAGTCATACCACAGCCACACCACAGTCATACCACAGCCACACCACAGCCACACCACAGCCACACCACAGTCATACCACAGCCACACCACAGTCATACCACAGCCACACCACAACCTCCAGCCTCTAATCGTGATTCTGACTTGACCTACAGTATGTGTTGGGGTGATTGCACAAATAGAAACATGTGGATTAAAACAGCAGGCATGGCCACCCGGGTACCCATTGGGCAAAAACTTTAATCAACGTCATTTCCACATCATAAAAAATAAAATAAAAATGTGATGACGTTAAATCTACGTGGAAAACTCATTAGGATTTGCAAAAAGCCATCAACATAAGGGTATTTTGTATAATTTTATTTCGTAACTTTTAACCTAGATCCAATGATATGGTGACATTTGTTTGGTTGATTTCATATTGAATTCACGTTAGTTGACAACTCAACCAAATTTAAATCAAATCTAGATGTTGAAAACTAGATCTGTGCCCAGTGGGTAGAGGTCACCTCCATGAACAGCCTTCTCTTCTCATGAAATCATGCAACAGGAATCATAATCTCCTCTCATTTCTGCTCTGTCACCCGCTTGGCTACTCCCGTTGAGGGAGGGAGAGGAGCTTACAGGATTCTTGCCTGGCAGGTGGAGTCCAGAAGGAATAACTTGTAGTCTACAAGGCAGACATAATGATTCACTACAGCCAGGTTACGGTGATGTTGTTCTGAAGCTGGAATCCAACGGAATGTCTATTCCTGTAAATCTCCCTAACGCTCTCTAGCCATGAATGATGCAGTGAATAGCTATCAGATGACCGCAAGAGTTAAGGAATGAATATAAAATATAAATATAGAAAAGTATCATGCTTCATCTAAGACACATGTGTAGAAGATCATAGATATCACCCATAGAAAAGTAGGTGAAAGGTAGGTGCTATGTTTCGTGTTGATGGTAATGGACACCAGTCACAGTAGGGAGCACAATGTACTGATAGGTATTGCAATTCTCTTTTCACCGGGCGGTAAGCATATAAGGGAATTCATGTGTAAAACTAAAAGGATATAGCATGTGGATGCTAACCAATCAGATTGAAAGGCAAAGCTCATCTTGTCATATCACAGTTAAGTATGTCTTTCATCTTGTCCCACAGTCCAGAGATAAAAGGTCACAGCCAGGTAATGTTTGTTTCCCCCAATGACAGTGCTAAAAGCAATACTGTTTTTCCATTTACTTACTCTACAAATGGCACCATTGTTTTTGTTCTATGTTTTTCCATTGCTCTCTCTGTCGTCAGTGGGTTTTTTTTTTTAAAGTGGACTGGATTCATGGTTGCTGAGTGAGCGTCCTCTTCCTCTGGACTAGACTTTCTCTGGTGCCGGGAACCCGGAGCAGCCAGGCAGAAAATGCTCTCAACACACAGAAGGAAAAGAGAAATAAAGTACTGAGTGATATGAAGCGTATAAACCCCATTATCCAATCACTCGGGGCTGTCAAACTAACACAGGGGCAACTAGTTTTAGCTCTGGGGAATTTGCTCTGCAAAATTGTTTTTAAAAGAAACATTGGAGCTCAAACCAGCTTTCCCACAGATTTTTTGTACGGAGCTCCTGTCATTCTCATTATTCCAGACTTTGGCAAAGCAACAGAGGCGTGCCCAGGCAGTGGACTGGAAGAGTCAAGTTGGCAAGCCAAGGAGGGCATTCCTTACTTTCTTCCCTTTCCTTTCACTAGGGGGTTTAATGGCGGAGGCTTAGTGGAAAGCCACATAATAGCCCACCTATCCGGGCCAACCGATGTCGCCGCTTACTTTTGTCGCAGCATAGTAGATACCACTTTTATTAATACAGTCGAATAATTAGTCGCGTAATCAAGCAGGCGAAAATCTCCACACGACACACACACCGAAACGTAACATCATGCTTCATTAAACAATAGAACCCATCTCTTACACTATACCGATTAATTATTGTATATTGTTGATCTGATAATCAGCCAGTCTCTAAACATTGTTCCCTGTCCCCTTGTTTGTTTAAAGGGTTTCTCCTTTCATCTCATAGTGTTATCCTGGCTAACATTTACATTATGCAAATGTGTTCATTCTAATTCAAAATCCCTTGATGCCAATTGAGATTATTTGTAGTTATAGGGCAGCTCCCAGTGCTTGACAGGTGCCTCGTGTTGATGATGAAGACACAGTGCTAAACCTGTGAAAACTCCCATCGTAATCAGAAAGAGACAGAACAGGAAAAAACACAGGAGCCTCATAAGCTTTCCAACACAGCCCCTCTCAACCAAGCCGTTATCATCAAATATAGAGCAGGCATTTTAAAAGAGGTTGTGGTTGTTGGTTACAGAAGCTGGGATCCTGAAACATTTTAGATTTATATTTTTACAGTGTGGCTGAAAATGTGACATTTGCTGGTTGCATGCACTGAATAGACTCCACTACACTGATCTGCAGCACTCAGCTGTGAGAGCCTCCTTTTGGTCAAAGTAACAACCTGACCCTGTTGACAGAGACCAAGCGGAATATGATAACACTTAGTTTTAATGGTTCTGTATGTGATAGACTGCTAACGTTCAGATCGGTGCAAAGCTGAGCCAATGCTGAGTCAACGCTGAGTCAAAGCTGAGTCAAAGCTGAGTCAAAGCTGAGCCAGTGCTGAGCCAAAAGCTGAACCAATGCTGAGCCAGTGCTGAGCCAGTGCTACCCCAGTGCTGAGTCAAAGCTGAGCCAGTGCTGAGTCAAAGCTGAGCCAGTGCTGAGCCAATGCTGAGCCAGTGCTGAGTCAAAGCTGAGCCAGTGCTGAGCCAGTGCTGAACCAATGCTGAGCCAGTGCTGAGCCAGTGCTAAGCCAGTGCTGAGCCAATGCTGAGCAGGGGCTGAGCCAATGCTGAGTCAAAGCTGAATCAAAGCTGAGCCAGTGCTGAGCCAGTGCTGAGCCAATGCTGAGCCAATGCTGAGCCAGTGCTGAGCCAAAGCCGAGCCAGTGCTGAGCAGGTGCTGAGACAATGCTGAGACAGTGCTGAGTCAAAGCTGAGCCAGTGCTGAGCCAGTGCTGAGCAGGAGCTGAGCCAATGCTGAGACAGTGCTGAGTCAAAGCTGAGCCAGTGCTGAGACAATGCTGAGACAGTGCTGAGTCAAAGCTGAGCCAGTGCTGAGCCAGTGCTGAGCAGGAGCTGAGACAGTGCCGAGTCAAAGCTGAATCAAAGCTGAGCCAGTGCTGAACCAATGCTGCGCCTGTGCTGAGCCAGTGCTAAGCCAGTGCTGAGTCAAAGCTGAGCCAGTGCTGAGCCAGTTCTGAGCCAGTGCTGAGCCAGTGCTGAGTCAGTGCTGAGCCAGTGCTGAGTCAAAGCTGAGCCAGTGCTGAGCCAGTGCTGAGCCAGTTCTGAGCCAGTTCTGAGCCAGTGCTGAGCCAGTGCTGAGCCAAAGCCGAGCCAGTGCTGAGCCAGTGCACCCTGCTGTCCATAAATGTTTCATGGGTTGTATCAATTGGCTTTGGCTTATTGTTCCGTTCTGTTATGGATTACTTCAGGCTTATTTCTTACTGTTGGCACCTTGTCACCTTGTCAATAGCAGCCAACCTGTGTGTGTGTGTGCGTGTGTGCGTGTGCGTGCGTGCGTGTGCGTGTGTGCGCATGTGTGCGTGTGGAATATATAAACATGATGTGATTACGTTTATCTAAATTAATGAGGGGAACGTCAAAAATGAGAAAGAATCAAAGTGAGGGAAGTTGTGATGAGAGGAACATGAGAGCAATACAAAGGAAGTGATGAGAGAAAGCAGTTGAGATGAATCTTCTTCAAGGTGTCTCCTCTCCATGATTGAGCTTCAGCTTCAGCTTTGTTTATTGGATTTCCTACCTCGGTGTCACAAAAAGCACACGGCACAAAATCTACATATTCAACACAGTTAAAATAAATGGAACAAATTTGGTATTCAATAGGAAGGCTGTTTTTAACTGTGAAGAAAAGGCAAAAAGCTCATTCAATACACTTAACATTTATAAAAAACATGATGCGATATTGCTCTGTCCTTTTTCTCACTGGATATTTCTGAATTGTGATAATCAATCAAAAAATAGCTAGTCCATGGATCAACCTTTGACCTATGGGGCCAGATGATTGTTTAGATACAAGTCTTGATGCTGCGTGTGTTGTGACAGGGACCGGATTGTGACAGGCTTACGGAGCCAAATTGTATCTATGATCGTACGCTATCCATTTAGGATTTTTGTATGCTATTTTAATATGTGAGAATAAACCAATGATATCAGGCCACACCCGGCCATGATTACAGACGCCTGTGTGTCTTTTGACACTATATAAATGAGTCATCCCGCAGTGTTTGTCATTATACCCTGATGAAGACAGCTTGTCTGTCGAAACGTTGGACATAAATATTTTTGCATCTGAGCTCCTAGAGTGTGAGGCTCTCCTACATTTTTTTAAGGGACCGTATAAGGACCTGTTAAACTGAACAAATGCGTGGATAAATCCATTCCAATCCACTCTTTTTGAATGTATACAGACTCTATGTAGGCCTATATACTCTAGTCCAAGGCTATTCAATTCTTATCCGGAAGGGCCGAAACACTTCTGGTTTTCATCCTCTCCTTCTAATCAGGGACAAATTCAAACCTGGGACACCAGATGAGGATAATTAACTAACATGTAGAAACAAAAAAAACAGACATGTTTTGTCCCTCCAGGAAGGGAATAGAATAGCCCTGCTCTAGTCTCTCTAGTCTCTCTCAGGTGGTATCAGTCTCCTTGTCACGCCCTGACCTTTGAGAGCCTTTTTATGTCTCTATTTGGTTTGGTCAAGGTGTGATTTGGGGTGGGCATTCTATGTTTTTGTTTTCTATGATTTTGTATTTCTATGTTTTGTCCGTGTATGGTTCTCAATCAGGGACAGCTGTCTATCGTTGTCTCTGATTGGGAACCATACTTAGGTAGCTCTTTTTTCCCTCCTTTCAGTGTGGGAAGTTAACTTTGTTTGTGGCACATAGCCCTTAAGCTTCACGGTTGTATTGTTTTTTGTCGGCGTCATTCAAAATAAAAGGAATATGTACGCTCACCACGCTGCGCTTTGGTCCAGTTCTTTCAACGGACGTGTCCTACGTGCCAGTTGTCCTTTAAACTGCCTAAGATAATGCTGGTGACGCCAGCATTCATGCAAGCTTTGGTTCTGTTAACACAACACTAACAACACAAGTTAGTGTTGTGCTCTCCAGAGGATTTACATAGTATGGTAGAGGAGAGATCATACTAAGAAGCTCTTGTTTCCCTCTCTATCTCACGTATAAATATTGGCTGATATATGATCTAAATTCACAGGTGAGTTCTGGAAGCGCTGCCCAGAGGAGGGGGGTATAGGAAACCTCAGACCATTGAGCCAGAGATCATTAATCACGTTCCTCCTTCTTCAGAGGAAACGTCACTGTAGACGAAGGTAGACATACTTCTCTCTTTCCTGTTCCCTATTTCCCTCTGTTACTCATCTCTCTCTATCTCTCTCTCTCTCTCTCTCTCTCTCTCTCTCTCTCTCTCTCTCTCTCTCTCTCTCTCAGAACATTCCCCACAGCAGAGAAGAATGTAGTATGCATTAGGAAGCTCAGGCAGAGGGTAGATGTCAGATCATTGTCACTGCGATGATCCTCTTCTCTGAGGCAGGGCAGAGTGGTGCGAAGCAGTGGGAGAATAACTTATGAGACTTATCGCTGACACAACACACTTCGTTATCTCCCTTGTCTATCATCATCACTCCCCACACGCTCTCTCCCACTCACCCTGAAATGAAATAGAACTCTGAAACTTCTCTGAGAGAAAGAGCGAGAGAAATTCAGTTGATATGGAGTCAGTATCAGAGAAATATAGTTGATATGGAGTCAGAATCAGAGAAATCCAGTTGATATGGAGTCAGAATCAGAGAAATACAGTTGATATGGAGTCAGTATCAGAGAAATATAGTTGATATGGAGTCAGAATCAGAGAATTACAGCTGATATGGAGTCAGAATCAGAGAAATACAGTTGATATGGAGTCAGAATCAGAGAAATACAGTTGATATGGAGTCAGAATCAGAGAAATACAGTTGTTATGGAGTCAGAATCAGAGAAATACTGTTGATATGGAGTCAGAATCAGAGAAATACAGTTGTTATGGAGTCAGAATCAGAGAAATACTGTTGATATGGAGTCAGAATCAGAGAAATACAGTTGATATGGAGTCAGAATCAGAGAAATACAGTTGATATGGAGTCAGAATCAGAGAAATACAGCTGATATGGAGTCAGAATCAGAGAAATACAGTTGATATGGAGTCAGAATCAGAGAAATACTGTTGATATGGAGTCAGAATCAGAGAAATACAGTTGATATGGAGTCAGAATCAGAGAAATACTGTTGATATGGAGTCAGAATCAGAGAAATACTGTTGATATGGAGTCAGAATCAGAGAAATACTGTTGATATGGAGTCAGAATCAGAGAAATACAGTTGATATGGAGTCAGAATCAGAGAAATACAGTTGATATGGAGTCAGAATCAGAGAAATACAGTTGATATGGAGTCAGAATCAGAGAAATACAGTTGATATGGAGTCAGAATCAGAGAAATACTGTTGATATGGAGTCAGAATCAGAAGCTGCAACAGAGTGGGTATGGAAGGAAGGTAATCACATCTATGAAATATATAATTAATAAATCCATATGCTCATTATCTGACACTAATGCAGATGTATATTGGAAGACATAAGAACACGCAACAAACCAGCGACCCCCAAGGACTCATCAACCAATCACAGAGCCAAATGCATTGCCCAGCTTGCCCAACAATCAGCCATCAAATATATTGACTTTCAGCGTGGCGATCTGTTACAGATTCATAAGACATGAAAGAGACAACGATTGAATGGAGAAAGAGCATGCTGCTATGGTGACCAGTGAGTTGAGATAAGGCGGGGCATTGACTAGCAAAGACTTATAGATGACCTGGAGCCAGTGGGTTTGGTGATGAATATGAAGTGAGGGCCAGCCAACGAGAGCATACAGGTCGCAGTGGTGGGTAGTATATAGGCCTTTGGTGACAAAACGGATGGCACTGTGATAGATAGTCATGTGGTTTTCATTTTTTGTTTGAACTCTATCCCAAACCTTAACCCTTACCTTAACCAATCAGAATGAGTCCCTAAACTTAATGTTTTAACCCTATCCCAAACCTTAAACCTTACCTTAACCAATCAGAATGAGTCCCTAAACATCATGTTTTAACCCTATCCCAAACCTTAACCCTTACCTTAACCAATCAGAATGAGTCCCTAAACTTAATGTTTTAACCCTATCCCAAACCTTAACCCTAACCTTAACCAATCAGAATGAGTCCTTAACCCTTACCTTAACCAATCAGAATGAGTCCTTAACCCTTAAGTTCTAAATTAGAATTTTGGAGAAAGGGAACGATACAGAGCAGCAGGAGTAGCAAAAACATCCTCGAAATTTGACGTTCGGAGAACGTGGCTGAACTTCTAATTCATCCCCAAGTCTCCTGTACTAGCTGTGAGACTGTGCAGCACAGTGCGGAGGAGACTGTCCCCAAGTCTCCTGTACTAGCTGTGAGACTGTGCAGCACAGTGCGGAGGAGACTGTCCCCAAGTCTCCTGTACTAGCTGTGAGACTGTGCAGCACAGTGCGGAGGAGACTGTCCCCAAGTCTCCTGTACTAGCTGTGAGACTGTGCAGCACAGTGCAGAGGAGACTGTCCCCAAGTCTCCTGTACTAGCTGTGAGACTGTGCAGCACAGTGCGGAGGAGACTGTCCCCAAGTCTCCTGTACTAGCTGTGAGACTGTGCAGCACAGTGCGGGGGAGACTGATAAGCGAGGGCACAGGAGCACACTCTCATAAACAGCATTTCCAGTACTCACACAGGACAGCAACACACTCTCATAAACAGCACTTTCAGTAAGCTGCTGGACACATAATGCATGGAGGTGGACTGAAGTAACGACTCGTAACTCTCATACAGCCTAATGCCACTCTTTATACAGCTAGTACAAAGCATTAAGACGTCGATGGAGCTGTGATCATGCTATGACTTTGTGAAAATCTCGCAGGGTCCTTGCGATAAGGAGAGCGAGGAAGAGTAGGAGAGCGAGGGGGAGCAGGAGGGCGAGGGGGAGCAGGAGGGCGAGGGGGAGCAGGAGGGCGAGGGGGAGCAGGAGGGCGAGGGGGAGCAGGAGGGCGAGGGTGCGCAGGACAACATCTTCACTTCTCTGAGTACCTTCTGAGTCACCATCCCTCTCTGAAAAGAGCTTCATACACTAATCAAAGGAAACCTTGACAAACACTGCTGATACGGACATGCATTTGGTCTGTCTGAGTAGAGATAGCTGCTCCAGAATCGAACGCTCCAAGCATGTCATAGAATTAACCAGGTCTCTCTTTAAAAAAGTATTTTATCTCAATGAGTACCTGGATGAATAAAGGGTTATGTTTTAATATAACTAATAATAACTTGAAAGGTAGTATTTATTCCCTTTGTGAGGGGATTGGAAGAAGAGGGGTCGAGGGCTTGTTTATGAATTCTGTTGTTGGCCGTGATGGATCTCTTTATACATCCCCACCTACAGCTACCCATTCTTCAACCAACCACACAAGAAGGAATGATTGCTTTGAGTGGAAAATGATGTACTGTAGCACAAACATATTACTTAAAGTTTTAAATGTGTGTCACACCCTGATCTGTTTCACCAGGTCTTGTGATGGTCTCCACCCCCCACCAGGTGTCTCCCATTTCCCCCCATTATCCCCTCTGTACTAACAGTTAAAGTCGGAAGTTTACATACACTTAGGTTGGAGTCATTAAAACTCGTTTTTCAACCACTCCACAAATTTCTTGTTAACAAACTATAGTTTTGGCAAGTCGGTTAGGGCATCTACTTTGTGCATGACACAAGACACTTTTTCAACAATTCTTTGCGGACAGATTATTTCTCTTATAATTCACTATATAACAATTCCAGTGGGTCAGAAGATTACATACACAAAGTTGACTGTGCCTTTAGCTTGGAAAATTCCAGAAAATTATGTCATGGCTTTAGATGCTTCTGATAGGCTAATTGATATAATTTGAGTCAATTGGAGGTGTACCTGTGGATCTATTTCAAGGCCGACCTTCAAACTCAGTGCGTCTTTGCTTGACTTCATGGGAAAATCAAAAGAAATCAGCCAAGACCTCAGAAAAAAACTGTAGACCTCCACAAGTCTGGTTCATCCTTGGGAGAAATCTCCAAACGCCTGAAGGTACCACGTTCATCTGTACAAACAATTGTACGCAAGTATAAACACCATCGGACTAGGACACCCAGCCCAACCCGGCTTCCCGAGAACCCTGCTTACCTCCTCCGGAGCACTACGCTGGAGATTCATGAACTTGTCGGGCGTTTCTCTCCCAGTGCTTACTAGGACACTGCCCTATGTAGGGTGCCGTCTTTCGGATGGGACGTTAAACGGGTGTCCTGACTCTCTGAGGTCATTAAAGATCCCATGGCCCTTATCATAAGAGTAGGGGTGTTAACCCCGGTGTCCTGGCTAAATTCCCAATCTGGCCCTCAAACCATCATGGTCACCTAATAATCCCCAGTTTACAATTGGCTCATTCATCCCCCTCCTCTCCCCTGTAACTATTCCCCAGGTCGTTGCTGCAAATGAGAATGTGTTCTCAGTCAACTTACCTGGTAAAATAAAGGATAAATAAAAAAATAAAATCGGACCACGCAGCTGTCATACCGCTCAGGAAGGAGACGAGTTCTGTCTCCTAGAGATTAACTTACTTTGGTGCGAAAAGTGCAAGTCAATCCCAGAACAACAGCAAAGGACCTTGTGAACATGCTGGAGGAAACAGGTGCAAAAGTATCTATTTCCACAGTAAAACGAGTCCTGTATCGACATAACCTGAAAGGCCACTCAGCAAGGAAGAAGCCACTGCTCCAAGAACACCATAAAAAAGCCAGACTACGGTTTGCAACTGCACATGGGGACAAAGATTGTACTTTTTGGAGAAATGTCCTCTGGTCTGATGAAACAAAAATATAACTGTTTAGCCATAATGACCATCGTTATGTTAGGAGGAAAAAGGGGGAGGCTTGCAAAGCCGAAGAACACCATCCCAAACGTGAAGCATGGGGGTGGCAGCATCATGTTGTGGGGGTGCTTTGCTGCAGGAGGGACTGGTGCAATTCACAAAATAGATGGCATCATGAGGGAGGAAAATTATGTGGCTATATTGAAGCAACATCTCAAGGCATCAGTCAGGAAGTTAAAGCTTGGTCGCAAATGGGTCTTCCAAATGGACAATGACCCCAAGCATACTTCCAAAGTTGTGGCAAAATGGCTTAAGGACAACAAAGTCAAGGTATTGGAGTGGCCATCACAAAGCCCTGACCTCAATCCCATAGAAAATGTGTGGGAAGAACTGAAAAAGCGTGTGTGAGCAAGGAGGCCTACAAAACCTGATTCAGTTACACCAGCTCTGTCAGGAGAAATGGGCCAAAATTCACCCAACTTATTGTGGGAAGCTTGTGGACGGCTACCCGAAATGTTTGACCCAAGTTAAACAATGTAATGGCAATGCTACCAAATTCTAATTGAGTTTATGTAAACTTCTGACCCACTGGGAATGTGATGAAAGAAAGAAAAGTTGAAATAAATCCTTCTCTCTACTATTATTCTGACATTTCACATTCTTAAAATAAAGTGGTGATCCTAACTGACCTAAAACAGGGGATTTTTACTAGGATTAAATGTCAGGAATTGTGACAAACTTAGTTTAAATGTATTTGGCTAAGGTGTATGTAAAGTTCTGACTTCAACTGTATACCTGCGTTTTCTGTTGGTCTGCTGCCAGTTCATCTTGTCTTGTTAAGTCTAAACAGCGTGTTTTCCCGTTTTCCAATAGTTTCTGTTTTCTAGTCCTCCCGGATCTGACCATTCTGCCTGCCGTGAGCCTGCCGTTCTGTCCCCGATTGACGCTGCATTGGATTACTGACCTCGGCCTGCCCTTGACCTGCCATTTGCCCCTTGCTTTGTACAAACATCTGAAATTCAAAATGTCGGCCTCCTGTGTCTGCATCTGGGTCTTATCCTGAGTCGTGTTAGTACAAACTGTCCGTAACTGACCCAGCTGACTCGGACCAGCTCCGCAACGCCCGGCTCCTCCCAAGGAGCCACCATTGAAAGACACGATGAGTTACTTCAAAATCTTATGGAAGGATTCCAGATCTTGGAGGAACGCCATGACCTCACTTTCAATACATTGCTGGAGCAATTCCTTGGATTGTCTATTAGGCAGCCACAACAGTAACCTTCTAGCCTCTTAGTAACCATCAGTCTGGAGGAGTTCATGGCAGAGGTAAATAAGGTGTTAGATTATCCGTTGATTATCCGTCCAGGAGAGAGGCTGCTCAGAAGTTACTCTACTACGTCAAGACTCCCATAGTGAGGCAGACTTTGTGGTCGATAACCACAAGTTGATCGCCGAGAGTGCCTGGAACCCTGAATCCCTGTTCGACATGTTCCTTCATGGATTATCGGAGGAGGTTAAAGACGAGCTCGCAGCACGGAAGCTGCCCATGGATCTCGACTCTCTCATAGCCTTGACCATATGGATCGATTGGTAGCTACGGGAACATAGGAGGGAGAGGAGATCTTTTCCCAGTCACACTCTCTCATCCAAAGATCCCCGGCATCTACATAACTGAGAGAATCTGAGGTTACACGAGTCTCCTGCCAAATGTTTACACAGACTGAACACCAAGATCTGTCTGTATCGTAGAACTACAGGTCATTATATTTCTACGTGTCCATTAAAAGACCAGGCTCGTCAATAGGTACGCTGGTGGGCCATACAGAGAATTTCCAATCTACCATTACTCGTACCCCTCTCCATGCCATCCTTTCTGTGGGGTGACCGGTCCTCTCCGTGTACTCATTGACTCTGGGGCCGGACGAGAGTTTTATGTACACTACGCTGGTGTCGGAGCTGGGAATCCCCTTTCAACCCCTCTCCATTCCCATGGACATCAGAGCGCTGGATGGACGCTCTAATGGCAGAGTCACTCACAATATGATTCCTATCAACCTGCGAGTGTCAGGTAACCACAGGATAGTCCATGCAATTTCTGCTCATTGAATCTCCTCAGGTACCCGTAGTTTGGGGGTTTTCATGGCTCCAGAGGCACAATCCCCTTATTGACTGGACTGTTGGTTCTATCAAGGGTTGGAGCCCGCTCTGCCACGCTCATTGCCTGAAGTCGGAGCAGCCTGCCCTGGGACATCATTCGGCGGGCTTGGGAAAAGCCTCGGACCTCTCCACCATTCCCGCTGACTACCATGACCTCCAGGAGGTTTTCAACAAGGCCCGTTCCACATCACTTCCTCTGCATCGGCCCTAGAACTGCGTTAACGACCTTCTCCCGGGCGCTACACCGCATTCGGTGGCGGCATTAATCCCTGTCTGGTCCGGAGACCAAGGCAATGGAAAGGTACATTGACAACTCCCTGGCTGCAGGGTGTATCCATCCTCCTGCCTCCCCCGCTGGTGCAGGGTTCTTCTTTGTGGAGAAGAAGGACAAAACACTGCACCCGTGTATTGATTACCGGAGCCTGAACACCTGCTCAGTAAATGGATGTAATTATCCTGATTCCTTTTTGAGATTCAGAGAGAGAGCCAAAAGAAGTGAGTGAGAGAGAGCAAGCGAGAGAAACAGAGAGAGAGAACAGAGAACAGAGAAAAGAGAACAGAGAGAGCAGAGAGAACCACAGAGATAACAGAGAACAGAGAGAACAGAGAACGGAGAGAACACAGAGAGAACAGGGGCTGAGTCACTGGCTTACTGGTGCTCTTCCATGCCGTCACTAGGAGGGGTGCGTCACTTGAGTGGGTTGAGTCACTGACGTGATCTTCCTGTCTTATGTTGTGCCGTGGCGGAGAACTTTGTGGGCTATACTCGGCCTTGTCTCAGGATGGTAAGTTGGTGGTTGAAGATTTCCCTCTAGTGGTGTGGGGGCTGTGCTTTGGCAAAGTGGGTGGGGTTATATCCTGCCTGTTTGGCCCTGTCCGGGGGTATCATCGGATGGGGCCACAGTGTCTCCTGACCCCTCCTGTCTCAGCCTCCAGTATTTATGCTGCAGTAGTTTATGTGTCAGGGGGCTAGGGTCAGTCTGTTATATCTGGAGTACTTCTCCTGTCTTATCCGGAGTCCTGTGTGAATTTAAGTATGCTCTCTCTAATTCTCTCTTTCTCTCTTTCTTTCTCCCTCTCGGAGGACCTGAGCCCTAGGACCATGCCTCAGGACTACCTGGCTTGATAACTCCTTGCTGTCCCCAGTCCACCTGGCCGTGCTGCTGCTCCTGTTTCAACTGTTCTGCCTGCGGCTATGGAACCCTGACCTGTTCACCGGACGTGCTACCTGTCCCAGACCTGCTGTTTTCAACTCTCTAGAGACAGCAGGAGCGGTAGAGATACTCTTAATGATCGGCTATGAAAAGCCAACTGACATTTACTCCTGAGGTGCTGACTTGTTGCACCCTCGACAACTACTGTGATTGTTATTATTTGACCATGCTGGTCATTTATGAACATTTGAACATCTTGGCCATGTTCTGTTATAATCTCCACCCGGCACAGCCAGAAGAGGACTGGCCACCCCTCATAGCCTGGTTCTTCTCTAGGTTTCTTCCTAGGTTTTGGCCTTTCTAGGGAGTTTTTCCTAGCCACCGTGCTTCTACACCTGCATTGCTTGCTGTTTGGGGTTTTAGGCTGGGTTTCTGTACAGCACTTTGAGATATCAGCTGATGTAAGAAGGGCTATATAAATACATTTGATTTGATTTGAACAGAGAGAACAGAGAACGGAGAGAACGGCGAGAGCGGAGAGAACAGAGAGAACAGATAGAACCAAAGAGAGGGATGGAGATAATGATAGTGGATGAGGTGATGAAGGTTAACTAGTTGTGATGGAGAGGCACATGTGTTGTAGGCAGATGTTACCTTTTCAACCAACAGACAGTAACAACTTTCCTCGCCCATCTAAAGTCTGTAATCTGTGTAATCTGTGAGAGTGCAAACAAAAGGTTTCTGATCCTCCGGTTCTGAACATTCTGTTTGAATTGGAGTCTTTATGCCTCACAAATGTAAGAGGTGTTCTCCATTCATTTCTGACATAGAGAGCGCTGTAACGTCTTCCCTTTTGTACATTTCACATTTCCTGTGGAAGGGAAATGGTGTGGGAGATGAAAGTCTGGCAAAGAAATAAGTATTGATGAAGGGATAAACATCCCACTTCTAAATGGTTCAGCGACAAGGGAGATGAAAGGTGTTAAATTCCAAATGATAGGATCTGAATGGCAACGGTTTAGTAATCTAAAGATAAATGAAAGTATTCTGAAGATAAATTCACCTTTTGTACATTTCACATTTCCTGTGGAAGGGAAAGAGCGTGGGAGATGAAAGGGACCAAGGTCTGTATTGATGAAGGGGGGGAAAAACTGTGGGGCGGACTGGAACAAGGATTCGGCCCTGGCATTTTATCCACATCGGACTGGAACAAGGATTCGGCCCTGGCATTTTATCCACATCGGACTGGAACAAGGATTCGGCCCTGGCATTTTATCCACATCAGCCCACAACCTGTACTGTTTGTCTGTCTCAGCATCTTCTCTGCTGTCACTCTGTGCCAGTGTTCATTATGTCAACATAAATAGTGACTACAATATTCATCAAACACCTATTTTTCAGTGGCAATTGACAAGACTATAACTGACTAAATAGACCCAGAAAAAACTTGAATTAAATGGAAATTATTTTTCATTTCAGGTGACTAAAACGAGACGAAATTATCTCTATGATTAAAATCTGAGTACTAAGTGGACTGGACACAAGTTTTTGGAGAGATTGAGAGCTTTTCAGTGAAAAGCTTAATTAATATTAGCAGCACGTATGCACAACGCAGTTCTGTTCAGCAGTGGGAAGGACACGCAACACCTGAAACACAGCCTAGCCTACTCAGCTTGTGAGCTGCACAGAAGCAAGCGCTGAGTGTTGGCAGACAGGCTCAGCTCCGGATCAGACTCCGATTATACACATCGCGCAGGTGACTCTCTTGCTTTCCCATCTCCACCAGCGTTCTAGTTAGATACCCTTTGGCTGGTTAAGAAACACAAGATCCTTTATTTTTATTTTTTTCCTGCATTCAGCAGGACGCAACGTTTTGGAACGTTCAGATAGAAATATGCTATGTAGAACAAACATGCCTCTCTGACATGTAGAATAAGGATTAACGTCGGCTTTATTGACAGAATTTCTATCTGCGAATGAACGTGGCCCTGGTAACATTCCCAGTAGCATATATGTAAACATTTGGTGCCACAGAAAGAAAGGAAAATGTGTAGAAAACAATTGATTCAGTAAATCCCTCTTGCCACTGCACTACACTGAATGTACAAAACATTAGGAACACCTGCTCTTTCCTTGACATAGACTAACCAGGTGAATCCAGCCGAAAGCTATAATCCCTTATTTATGTCACCTGTTAAATCCACTTCAAATCAGTGTAGATGAAGGGGAGAAGACCAGTTAAAGAATCATTTATAAGCCTTGAGACAGTTGAGACATGGATTGTGTATGTGTGCCATTCAGAGGGTGAATTGGCAAAACAAAAGATTGAAGTGCCTTTGAACAGGTTATGGTAGTAGGTGCCAGGCGCACCGGTTTGACTGTGTCAAGAACTGCAACGCTGCTGGGTTTTTCACGCTCAACAGTTTCCCGTGTGTATCAAGAATGGTCCACCACCCAAAGGATATCCAGCCAACTTGACACAACTGTGGGAAGCATTGGAGTCGACATGGGCCAGCATCCCTGTGGAACGCTTTCAACACCTTGCAGCGTCCATGCCTCAACGAATTGAGGCTGTTCTGAGGGCAAAGGGGAGATTAACTCAATATTTAACTCTGAGTACTAAGTGGACTGGACAAGAGTTGTTGGAGAGATTGAGAGCTTTTCAGTGATAAGCTTAATTAAATATTTATTAAATATATTATTAAATATTTTGTACAAAATTAACAGTGCTCTGTGCTTCCTCTTGATCTCTGTCTGCCTGCATGCCTGTCTGCCTGTATCTCTGTCTGTCTGTCTGCCTGACTGCCTGTATGCCTGTCTGTCGGTCTGCCTGTCTGCCTGTCTGCTTAAGTCTTACACGTTATAGAGCTCGCCAGCTTGTAGTCCTAAAAAAACTCTGGTTCGTTCAGCCATTCCTATGGGGGAAATGAATGGGGAAGAATGGGGTTTTGGGATAAATGCTGAAAATAAGGTCTGAGATGAACACAGGTTTAGGAGATCTCATAGGTTTTGTTCTATGAGATAATATGGTCACACTTAATTTAGATAGTCCAGATTTTCCATTAGTAGATGCTCTACAGATGGTCTTACTATAAACAAACTATGTGTTGATAAACAACTGCTTGCTAAGGTAACGGTTACTGTTAGGGTTAGGGTTAGAATAAAGGTTAAGGGTTAGGGTTAGGGTTAGAATAAAGGGTTAAGGGTTAGGGTTAGGGTTAGAATAAAGGGTTAAGGGTTAGGGTTAGGGTTAGAATAAAGGTTAAGGGTTAAGGGTTAGGGTTAGAATAAAGGTTAAGGGTTAGGGTTAGGGTTAGAATAAAGGGTTAAGGGTTAGGGTTAGGGTTAGAATAAAGGTTAAGGGTTAAGGGTTAGGGTTAGAATAAAGGTTAAGGGTTAGGGTTAGGGTTAGAATAAAGGGTTAAGGGTTAGGGTTAGGGTTAGAATAAAGGTTAAGGGTTAGGGTTAGGGTTAGAATAAAGGTTAAGGGTTAGGGTTAGGATTAGAATAAAGGGTTAAGGGTTAGGGTTAGGGTTAGAATAAAGGTTAAGGGTTAGGGTTAGGGTTAGAATAAAGGTTAAGGGTTAGGGTTAGGGTTAGAATAAAGGGTTAAGGGTTAGGGTTAGGGTTAGAATAAAGGTTAAGGGTTAGGGTTAGGGTTAGAATAAAGGGTTAAGGGTTAGGGTTAGGTTTAGAATAAAGGTTAAGGGTTAGGGTTAGGTTTAGAATAAAGGGTTAAGGGTTAGGGTTAGGTTTAGAATAAAGGGTTAAGGGTTAGGGTTAGGTTTAGAATAAAGGTTAAGGGTTAGGGTTAGAATAAAGGTTAAGGGTTAGGGTTAGGTTTAGAATAAAGGGTTAAGGGTTAGGGTTAGGTTTAGAATAAAGGGTTAAGGCTAGCGTTAGGGTTAGTCGATAGTTAGTTGAAATGTTACTGATAGTCTGGCCTTTATGAATTATGAAGCCTTTATGTGCTTGTTTTGATCACATAAACGCTTCAAAATTCACAAAAAAATGACATTAGCTGATGAAGATTATCTCATCAAACAAAACGTATAAGATATCCTCTGTTTTACCACAGACAGTATTTTCGCCGTTTATCCCAAAACCCCGCACAAAAACTGTGGTGGAAAAAGTACCATACTGAGTAAAAGTAAAGAAACCTACATAAAAAATGACTCGAGTAAAAGTGAAAGTCACCCAGTAAAATACTACTTGAGTAAAATGTCTAAAAGTATTTGGTTTTAAATCTACTATCTAAGTAGAGTATAAGTATCAGAAGTAAAAGTATGAATAATTTCAAATTCCTTATATTAAACAAACCAGACGGCACAATTTTCTTGTTAATAAAATGTACGGTTAGCCAGGGGGCACACTCCAACCCTCGCAGATAATTTACAAGCAAAGCTTAATTTGTGTTGAGGCAGTCTTCCAGATCAGAGGCAGTAGGGATGACCAGGCATGTTCTCTTGATAAGCACATGAAATTGACTATTTTTCTGTTCTGCTAAGCATTCAAAATGTAACAAGTACTCTTGGGTGTCAGGTAATGTATGTATGGAGCAAAAAGTACATTATTTTCTTTAGGAATGTAGTTAAGTAAAAGTAAATGATGTCCAAATATAAATAGTAAAGTAAAGTACAGATACCTCCAAAAACTACTTAAGTAGTACTTTAAAGTATTTTTACTTAAGTACTTTACATCAGTGCAAAAAAAACATTAATTTCCCCATAGGCTTTAGCCAACAAGCCACGGCGGAGTTAGTGGCTATAAAAAGACGCCATTACTGTTGCTCTCTATAAAAGCCAAGCTAACGACTTAGGCTATATTGCAAATTAGTACCTGTCGCACGTGTTCCCCTGAATCATCACCTACCCTAAGTGTTCATTACTATTACAGGGCTCCAGACGAACATGTTCCCCTGAATCATCACCTACCCTCAGTGTTCATTACTATTACAGGGCTCCAGACGAACATGTTCCCCTGAATCATCACCTACCCTAAGTGTTCATTACTATTACAGGGCTCCAGACTAACATGTCCCCCTGAATCATCACCTACCCTCAGTGTTCATTACTATTACAGGGCTCCAGACGAACATGTTCCCCTGAATCATCACCTACCCTAAGTGTTCATTACTATTACAGGGCTCCAGGCGAACATGTTCCCCTGAATCATCACCTACCCTCAGTGTTCATTACTATTACAGCGCTCCAGACTAACATGTCCCCCTGAATCATCACCTACCCTAAGTGTGCATTACTATTACAGGGCTCCAGACTAACATGTCCCCCTGAATCATCACCTACCCTCAGTGTTCATTACTATTACAGGGCTCCAGACGAACATGTTCCCCTGAATCATCACCTACCCTAAGTGTTCATTACTATTACAGGGCTCCAGACTAACATGTCCCCCTGAATCATCACCTACCCTCAGTGTTCATTACTATTACAGGGCTCCAGACGAACATGTTCCCCTGAATCATCACCTACCCTAAGTGTTCATTACTATTACAGGGCTCCAGACTAACATTTCCCCCTGGTGTCACTACTGCCACTAGCTTTTACAGTTGGAGGCATCAGCCTATGATTTGGTTAGACCCAAATCATGAGTAATCATCTTATGAATTAATTCACAGTGCTTTATTAAGAAGCATAATACTACAGACCACTGAGCTATGCAATAAATACTGTACGGAGTTTCATTTAATAGATCCAAGCAGGAATGCATGATTCAAGATATTTTGATGTGCAACCTAATCCAGTGATTGTCATGCATTTTGGGTTGACAATTAGACTATAGTTGGTATATTTTACTGTTAAAATTACTGTCCATTTTTTTTTAATAGAGATTACATCCATCTTCACGTGCAACAAACATCTGTCATGGATTCACCTGTACTGCTGCTCATTCCCTGCACCAGCTCCAGGGGTCTACGTCACCGGCATTCTAGGCGTCACTGAACTGGATTCATTACCACCATCTGTCTTGTCTCATTACGCACACCTGGATCCCATTCCCCCTGATTAGTATGTAATATACAGTTGAAGTCGGAAGTTTACATACACCTTAGCCAAATACATTTAAACTCAGTTTGTCACAATTCCTGACATTTAATCAAAGAACAAATTCCCTGTCTTAGGTCAGTTAGGATCACCACTTTATTTTAAGAATTTGAAATGGCAGAATAATAGTAGAGAGAATGATTTATTTCAGCTTTTATTTATTTCATCACATTCCCAGTGGGTCAGAAGTTTACATACACTCAATTAGTATTTGGTAGCGTTGCCGTCAAACGGTAGCCTTCCACAAGCTTCCCACAATAAGTTGGGTGAATTTTGGCCCATTCCCCCTGACAGAGCTGGTGTAACTGAGTCAGGTTTGTAGGCCTCCTTGCTCGCACGCGCTTTTTCAGTTCTGCCCACAAATTTTCTATGGGATTGAGGTCAGGGCTTTGTGATGGCCACTCCAATACCTTGACTTGGTTGACCTTAAGCCATTTTGCCACAACTTTGGAAGTATGCTTGGGGTCATTGTTCCACTTCCTGACTGATGTCTTGAGATGTTGCTTCAATATATCCACATACTTTTCCTCTCTCATGATGCCATCTATTTTGTGAAGTGCACCAGTCGCTCCTGCAGCAAAGCACCCCCACAACATGATGCTGCCACCCCCGTGCTTCACGGTTGGGATGGTGTTCTTCGGCTTGCAAGCCTCCCTCTTTTTCTTCCAAACATAACGATGGTCATTATGGCTAAACAGTTATATTTTTGTTTCATCAGATAAGAGGACAGTTTTGCAGTTGCAAACCGTAGTCTGGCTTTTTAATGGTGTTCATGGAGCAGTGGCTTCTTCCTTGCTGAGCGGCCTTTCAGGATTTGTCGATATAGGACTCGTTTTACTGTGGAAATAGATACTTTTGTACCCGTTTCCTCCAGCATCTTCACATGGTCCTTTGCTGTTGTTCTGCGATTGATTTGCACCAAAGTACATTCATCTCTAGGAGACAGAACACGTCTTCTTCCTGAGTGGTCTGACGGCTGCGTGGTCCCATGGTGTTTATACTTGCGTACAATTGTTTGTACAGATGAACGTGGTACCTTCAGGCATTTGGAAATTGCTCCCAAAGATGAACCAGACTTGTGGAGGTCTACAATATTTTTTCTGAGGTCTTGGCTGATTTCTTTTGATTTTCGCATTATGTCAAGCAAAAAGGCACTGAGTTTGAAGGTAGGCCTTGAAATACATCCAGAGGTACACCTCCAATTGACTCAAATGATGTCAATTAGCCTATCAAAAGCATCTAAAGCCATGACATCATTGTCTGGAATTTTCCAAGATGTTTAAAGGCACAGTCAACTTAGTGTATGTACACTTCTGACCCACTGGAATTGTGATACAGTGAATTATAAGTGAAATAATCTGTCTGTAAACAATTGTTGGAAAAATGACTTATGTCATGCACAAAGTAGCCTGGGGACTGAACCAAAGGGAGTGACAGATATATGGGAGGTGATCATAGAAGTGATGGAGTCCAGGTGAGTCTCATGAGGCGCAGGTGCGCGTAACAATGTTGGCAGGTGCGCGTAATAATAAGTAAACTGGCGACAACGAGCGCCAGAGAAGGGGAGCAGGAGGAGACATGACACATGGACTCGCTCTGTGTGCAATAATAGTGTTTAACATTATTTTATAAATGACTACCTCATGTGTTAATTCAAATTAAATTCAAATTACATTACAATTAAATCCATTTTAATCGCACTTTGTAACACAACAAGATGTGGAAAAAAGGGGTGTGAATACTTTCTGAAGGCACTGTATGCTGACAATCATAAGGCGTTCCCAAAAGATATGTTACTACTCTGGCCAGTCTGTCACGTTCTGACCTTAGTTCCTTTTTTATGTCTTTATTTTAATTTGGTCAGGGTGTAAGTTGGGGTGGGCATTCTATGCTGTTTTTCTATGTTTTGTTCTGTTGTTATATTTCTATGTGTTTGGCCTAGTATGGTTCTCAATCAGAGGCAGGTGTCAGTCGTTGTCTCTGATTGGGAGCCATATTTAGGTAGCCTGTTTTCTATTGTGTTTTGTGGGTGGTTGTTTCCTGTGTCTGTGTTTGCACCATACGGGACTGTTTCGGTTGTTTGTTTGAACTTTTATTTATTGTTCTATTGATTTATTAAATATCTCATTATGGACACTTACCACGCTGCACATTGGTCCCATCCTTGCTACTCCTCTTCAGACGAAGAGGAAGGCCGTTACACAGTCTAAATCAAGGCCACGTGAGGCCTATCCATTGCGTGCTTGTTGGGGTTTCAGGCTGGGCATCTGTTAAACACTTTGTGAAAACTGCTGACAAAGAGATTTATTTAAAAAATGATATATGTGATTGATTGATTGATTGATTGATAAACCACTCTGTTTCTTCGTGTTGCTCTGGACCTCACTTTTGGGAAAGCAACATCTTCAGAGCTATGATAATTATACAGTAAGCTCACTATGGATCACCTCTATAACTAAATTAATATTATCTGTCAAATCCTTAGCTCTCTCACACTACTACATATGCAGTAATCAGTACTTTTACATTTTCTGCCTCAGGTGCAACTGGACCATATTAGCTGTTGGAGACCATGGTGGAATATATGTAAAAGCCAAGAACACACACAGTGGCACAGCGCTACGCACTCAGGAGGGATGGTGTACCACCCAGCCCAGTATTAAGAAACCAAGCCTGGCGTGATCGAAGGTACTAACACAGGATTAGGCCAGTAGCCTGTGTTTGCTTTATGTTCTGAACTGCTGGCCTTATGTGTGTCCTTCTGGCTGAGACACAACTCTCTGAGAGAAGCTGGAGTCAGGTACACTAGCTCACAGAGTCCTTGAGGAGCAACAGTGTACTTCCCTGGTACTGTAGGGGGAAGCAGGAAGTGCCACGGAGAGACAGGCAGTGTGTTGCACAGATAAGAGATGACAGGACTGAACCAGGGCCCAGCTAGCTGTACATTTCAGTTCACCCCACCGACAACGTAAGGCCTTGAAGAGACAGAGGAAGAAACGGTGTCCCCACACAGCGTAAGGCATGTCACTCCGGTTACCTTGTTGTGACAACTGCTGTTAACACCTAAGCAAACCAACACTGTGTCTTCAGACCATCAGGCTCTGGGCTGACTCACTGCACGCTATATCCTTATCAGAAACATCTGGGAAGGAGGTTTAGGATATGTTTCTTTAGATATTCTTTGACTTAACAGTTCATAGACTATTATGTGAAAGTGTGTTGTGCAATTCCGGCATTTGCTCTGACGTTTTATCATAGCTGGTTTGGATGTTGAAGGGAGTGGAATAATGTTTTGATGCATGTGACATTACAACCCGTGACCATAAAATATTGTTCTACTACCTCAATACAACCCGGGACCATAAAATACTGTTCTATTACCTCATTACAACCCGGAACCATAAAAGGCTGTTCTATTACCTCATTACAACCCGGGACCATAAAATATTGTTCTATTACCTCATTACAACCCGGGACCATAAAATACTGTTCTATTACCTCATTACAACCCGGGACCATAAAATACTGTTCTATTACCTCAACTACTACATCCCAAAGTGATTGTGAGCCCTGTCATGCTTCACTGTATTGTCTCTGAATGATTTGTTTCTATATCAAGACAGAGGGCTGCTGTACCTCAGAGAGTATTCTGACCTTTTCCAACTTAAGGAAAATATTAGGAGAGAGAGAGGGGGAGGGGGAGAGAGAGGGAGGGAGGGGGAGAGAGGGGGAGGGGGAGAGAGAGGGAGGGAGGGGGAGAGAGGGGGAGGGGGAGAGAGAGGGAGGGGGAGAGAGGGGGAGAGAGAGAGGGGGAGGGGGAGAGAGAGGGAGAGAGAGAGGGGGAGGGAGAGGGAGAGAGAGGGAGAGGGAGAGGGAGAGGGAGAGGGAGAGGGAGAGGGAGAGGGAGAGGGAGAGGGAGAGGGAGAGGGAGAGGGAGAGAGAATATTTGTGACCTGTTGCCACGTGAAAAGGGCAACCAGTGAAGTACAAACACCATTGTAAATAAAACCCATATTTATTTATTTCCCCTTTCGTACTTTAACTATTTGCACATCGTTACAACACTGTATATAGACATAATATGACATTTGAAATATCTTTATTATTTTGGAACTCCTGTGAGTGTAACGTTTACTGTTCATTTGTATTGTTTATTTCACTTTTGTTTATTATCTACTTCACTTGCTTTGGCAATGTTAACATGTTTCCCAATGAAGCCCTTGATTTGAATTGAATTGAACTGAATTGAATTGAATTGAATTGAATTGATTTGAATTGAACTGAATTGAATTGAACTGAATTGAATTGAATTGAATTGAATTGAATTGAATTGAATTGAATTGAACTGAATTGAATTGAATTTATTTGAATTGAACTGAACTGAACTGAACTGAATTTAATTTAATTTAATTTAATTGAGAGAAATAGAGAGACACCCTCCTGGTCACAACAGCTCCACCAGAACAAGTCTCATTCATCAACATCTAATATACTGTTCTCTGTTTGTTTGAAAAGTAATGTTACTGTAGACAGTCACTTTAAACAGAAGGTACACTTAAGAATGGTGTTTGCTGGATTCAGAGACGTGCGAAGAAACAACCAAAGGTGTGAGGGTAGCACCAGGTTCAGAGACGAAAGAGGAAGATTACAAGCTTTCTCTGAGTCACTATCAAATCAACCATGTAACTGGCAACGTGTTTTTTACAGTGATGTTTTCATTATTTTCACTTGTTTTAAAGTTTCTAGCTTTTTTAAAGCCGATTTTCATTTGTACTGTTCTCCTTTTTGACTGCTTGTTCCTGGTCTTCTTTATCTCTGTGGGAAAGATGTCAAATCAATGACAAAGATGTCAACACGTTTTCTTCAACCTGTCATCCCAATACACAAACAGAGTAGGCCACACAAAAACACCCCGAGAGATAGAGAAAGAGGTTCACATCCTAGTTACAGACACAACAATACAGCAAAAACAAAAAGGCTCTAGCTATATCAAACACAGGCACGTGTATATATACATGCGTGCAATCACACATACAAAACACACAGGTCTATACAGACACAAACACAGACATCGACCTAGACACCGACACAAACACAGACATCGACCTAGACACCGACACAAACACAGACATCGACCTAGACACCGACACAAACACAGACATCGACCCAGACGCAGACGCAGACGCAGACATCAACCTAGACGCAGACGCAGACGCAGACAGCTCAAAATGGAATAAAAAGCAATAACAAAGCTGTTGAGAGGACAAATCTGTCAGTGCCAGTAGCAGACAGACGTGAGGTTCTCTGAAGATCAACAGCCACCAAGACACCTGAGAACAATGAACTTATACTGGGCTTAAGCATTTGACATTAAAAGAAAGAGGAGAAGAGTTGGGGTCCAGAAGAAGAGAGAGAGTGATTATCACTTCTCCGAGATGTTGGACATGTCACCGAGTTCCACGTCATGACCCCTTTATTTCCTACAGCAATGTCTCTTGCAAGTCTTCAAATCAAAATCAAATACAATTTTATTTGTCCCATACACGTGTTTAGCAAATGTTATTGCGGATGTAGCGAAATGCCTTGTGTTTCTAGCTCCAACAGTGCAGTAATATCTAACAATTCACTACAATACACACAATACACACAACCTAAAAGATTAATAATGGAATTAAGGAATATATATGCAAAGTGGCATAGACTAAATACAGTAGATTAGAATACAGTATATACATATGAGATGAGTAAAGCAAAAATATGTAAACATTATTAAAGTGACTAGTGTTCCATTTATTAAAGTGGCCAGTGATTTCAAGTCTATGTATATGAGGTAGCAGCCTATATTTAACAGTCTGATGGCCTTGAGCAGTTTTTTCAGTTTCTCGCTCCCAGCTTTGATGCACCTGTACTGACTTCGCCTTCTGGATGATAGTGGGGTGAACAGACAGTGGGTCGGGTGGTTGTTGTCCTTGATGATATTTTTGGCCTTCCTGTGACATGAGGGCAGGTAGTTTGCTCCCGATGATGCATCGGGCAGACAGCACCACCCTCTGGAGAGTCCTATTTGCGGGTGGTGCAGTTGCAGTACCAGGCTGTGATATCAAATCAAATCAAATTTTATTGGTCACAGAGAGGAGGTGAGGGCCCTTCTTCACCACACCGTCTGTGTGGGTGGACCATTTCAAATCGTCGGTGATGTGTACGCCGAGGAATTTGAAGCTTTCCACCTTCTCCACTGCTGTTTCCTGAAGTCCACGACCAGCTCCTTTGTTTTGTCAACACTGAGTGAGAGGTTATTTTCCTGGCAGCACACTCCCAGGGCCCTCACCTCCTCCCTGTAGGCTGTCTCGTTGGTAATCAAGCCTACTACTGTTGTGTCGTCTGCAAACTTGATGATTGAGTTGGAGGCGTGCGTGGCCACGCAGTCACGAGTGAACAGGGAGTACTGGAGGGGGCTGAGCACACACCCTTGTGGGGCCTCAGTGTTGAGGATCAACAAAGTGGAGGTGTTGTTTCCTACCTTCCCCACCTGCGAGCGGCCCGTCAAGAAGTCCAGGACCCAGTTGCACAGGGCGGGATTCAGACCCAGGGCCTCGAGCTTAATGATGAACTTGGAGGGTACTATGGTGTTGAATGCTGAGCTGTAGTCAATGAACAACATTCTTACTTAGGTGTTCCTCTTGTCCAGATGCGATAAGGAAGTGTGCAGTGTGATGGTGATTGCATCGAATGGGGCGCTATGCAAATTGAAGTGGATCTAGGGTAACAGGTAATGTGGAGGTGATATGATCCTTGACTAGCCTCTCAAAGCACTTCATGATGACAGAAGTGGGTTCTACGGTGCGATAGTCATTTAGTTCAGTTACCTTTGCCTTCTTGGGTACAGAAACAATGGTGGCCATCTTGAAGCATGTGGGGACAGCAGACTGGGATAGGGAAAGATTGAATATGTCCGTAAACACTCAAGCCAGCTGGTCTCCTAAGTTCCTACCTAACCCTTCATTAGTCTCCGTCTGTCACATGACTTCACTGACCCTAACCCTAACCCTAAACATGCACATTTTTCCACAACATTTATATATCGGAGAAACCAGTCACACAGTCTTGACACACCTCAAACAGCACCTCTGCACAATTGAAAAAATGTATATTACAAACACACCTGATAAAACACTTTCAAAACCACCCTCCACATCACCAGTCTGGAGATGAAAGCCAGAGAAGAGCAGCTGAATCCAGGCGGATAGCAAAACTTAAGACCTTGTCTCTACTTGGTATGAATAGTAAAGAGGAGGATAAAGCATTGACAGTGGGAGATAGTGAGGGCCGAACTAAGAGAGCCGGAGGGGCAACCAACACGAGTAGGAAGTTCAATAAAAAATAATGTTTTAATTTTCTCAATCTGGTTTTGTCTTTTTATATATTTAATTGTATTATATTAAGCACTTTAACATAACCCTTATATTTGAAGCACTTAATCCCTTCATTTCCAATCATGTACTTATTTCCAGTTTGCGTGTTTTATTATGATTTTATTATATAAAATGTGTTTTAAAATGAATCTTGTTTACTCCCAGCACTTGTTTACCCTCAACAATTGCCTTCCTCCTGTTGTTGAACTATCATGGGTGACCCCTCTGAGCTCTCGGCCTTTCATGTTCTCTCACTCTCTCCAGACCGGTCTGATGTACAATATAGAAACAGGGCAGAAAGTTGCAATAGGTCCGTGCAACCCAGGGTTTGATACCAGCAGAAACAGAAACCCTTTTAACCCTAACCCTTCATTAGTCTCCATCTGTCACTTCACTGACCCTAACCCTTCATTTGTCCCCATCCGTCACATCCGTCATATCACTCAGTCACATCACTCAGTCACGTCACTTCATTGCAGCAGAGTAGTGTTTAAAGGCAAAGCAGCACACTTCTTTAAGCAACACAACCATCAGATCACATATGATGACAGTCGTGTCATGAGAGACTACCCAGACCTTGCATATGTCCCAAATGACACCCTATTTTCTACATAGTGCACTACTTTTGACCAGGGAGGGCTTGGTAGTGCACTATATAGGGAATAGGGTGCCATTTGGGACAGAACCCTAGACTTCGTTGACAAATCAGATAGTGTTGTTGTTCATAGTACAGATCTTTGAATGTCTCACAACTGTAATGAAACGTCACAGTAGGAATGATGTCACAGTAGGAATGTTGTCACAGTAGGAATGTTGTCACATTAGGAATGTTGTCACAGTAGGAATGCTGTCACATTAAGAATGATGTCACAGTAGGAATGTTGTCACATTAGGAATGTTGTCACAGTAGGAATGCTGTCACATTAAGAATGATGTCACAGTAGGAATGATGTCACAGTAGGAATGTTGTCACATTAGGAATGTTGTCACAGTAGGAATGCTGTCACATTAAGAATGATGTCACAGTAGGAATGTTGTCACATTAGGAATGCTGTCACATTAAGAATGATGTCACAATAGGAATGTTGTCACATTAGGAATGCTGTCACAATAGGAATGCTGTCACAATAGGAATGCTGTCACAATAGGAATGCTGTCACAGTAGGAATGCTGTCACAATAGGAATGCTGTCACAACTGTAATGAAACGTCACAATAGGAATGATGTCACAGTAGGAATGATGTCACAGTAGGAATGATGTCACATTAGGAATGTTGTCACAGTAGGAATGTTGTCACATTAGGAATGATGTCACATTAGGAATGTTGTCACAGTAGGAATGTTGTCACATTAGGAATGCTGTCACATTAAGAATGATGTCACAGTAGGAATGTTGTCACATTAGGAATGCTGTCACATTAAGAATGATGTCACAATAGGAATGTTGTCACATTAGGAATGCTGTCACAATAGGAATGCTGTCACAATAGGAATGCTGTCACAATAGGAATGCTGTCACAGTAGGAATGCTGTCACAATAGGAATGCTGTCACAACTGTAATGAAACGTCACAATAGGAATGTTGTCACATTAGGAATACTGTCACAGTAGGAATGTTGTCACATTAGGAATGCTGTCACAATAGGAATTGTCACGTCCTGACCATAGTTCTTATGTGTGTTGCTTGTTTTAGTGTTGGTCAGGACGTGAGCTGGGTGGGCATTCTATGTTGTGTGTCTAGTTTGTCTGTTTCCGTGTTAGTATTCGTGCCACACGGGACTGTTTTCGGTTGTATTCTATTTGTTATTTCGTTTCATGTTAGTGTTCAGTTTCGATATAATAAATCATCATGAGCACTACCCACTCCGCGTATTGGTCCGATCCTTCTCGCCTCTCCTCGTCCGAGGAGGAGGAAGAATATGACAACCGTTACAGAACCACCCACCAAACTCGGACCAAGCAGCGTAGCTACGGACAGCAGCGGCAGCAGCAGCAGCAGCGGGACCAGGAGGAATGGACTTGGGAGGATGTGTTGAACGGAAAGGGTTGTTACACATGGGAGGAGATCCTGGCTGGAAGGCATCGCCTTCCATGGGAACAGGTGGAGGCAGCTAGGAGAGCGGAGGCAGCTGCGAAAGGGAACCGGCGTTATGAAGGTACGCGGCTAGCAAGGAAGCCCGAGAAGAAACACCAAAAATTTCTTGGGGGGAAGCTAAAGGGTAGTGTGGCGAAGTCAGGTAGGAGACCTGCGCCCACTTCCCATGCTTACCATGGAGAGCGGGAGTACGGGCAGACACCGTGTTATGCGGAAGAGCGCACGGTGTCTCCTGTACGTGTGTATAGCCCGGTGCGGTACATTCCAGCTCCACGTATCGGCCGGGCTAGAGTGAGCATTGAGCCAGGTGCCATGAAGCCGGCTCAACATATCTGGCCTCCAGTACGTCTCCTCGGGCCGGTGTACATGGCACCAGCCTTACGCATGGTGTCCCCGGTTCGCCAACACAGCCCAGTGCGGGTTATTCCACCTCCCCGCACTGGGCGGGCTACTCAACCAGGTAAGGTATTCAACCAGGTAAGGTTGGGCAGGCTCGGTGCTCAAGGGAGCCAGTACGCCTACACAGTCCGGTATATCCGGTGCCACCTTCCCGCCCCAGCCCAGTACCACCAGTGCCTACACCACGCACCATGCTTCCAGTGCGTCTCCAGAGCCCTGTTCCTCCTCCACACACTCTCCCTGTGGTGCGTGTCTCCAGCCCAGTGCCTCCAGTTCCGGCACCACGCACCAAGCCTCCTGTGCGTCTCCAGAGCCCTGTACGCACTGTTCCTTCTCCCCGCACTCGCCCTGAGGTGCGTGCCCTCAGCCAGGTACCACCAGTGCCGGTACCACGCACCAGGCCTATAGTGCGCTTTGAGAATTCAGTGTGCCCTGTTCCTGCTCCCCGCACTAGCCTTAAGGTGTGTGTCTCCAACCCAGTACCTCCAGTGCCGGTACCACGCACCAGGCCTACTGTGCGCCTCAGCAGGTCAGAGTCGGCCGTCTGTCCAACGCTGCCTGCCTGCCCAGCGCCGTCTGCACTGCCTGCCTGCCCAGCGCCGTCTGCACTGCCCGCCTGCCCAGCGCCGTCTGAGCCGCCAGCCAGTCAGGAGCTGCCAGAGCCGCCAGCCAGTCAGGAGCTGCCAGAGCCGCCAGCCAGTCAGGAGCTGCCCTCCAGTCAGGAGCTGCCCTCCAGTCAGGAGCTGCCCTCCAGTCAGGAGCTGCTTTCCAGTCATGAGCTGCCTTCCAGTCATGAGCTGCCAGAGCCGCCAGCCAGTCAGGAGCTGCCCTCCAGTCAGGAGCTGCCCTCCAGTCAGGAGCTGCTTTCCAGTCATGAGCTGCCTTCCAGTCATGAGCTGCCCTCCAGTCATGAGCTGCCCTCCAGTCATGAGCTGCCCTCCAGTCATGAGCTGCCCTCCAGTCATGAGCTGCCTTCCAGTCATGAGCTGCCCTCCAGTCATGAGCTGCCCTCCAGTCATGAGCTGCCCTCCAGTCATGAGCTGCCCTCCAGTCATGAGCTGCCCTCCAGTCATGAGCTGCCCTCCAGCCCGGAGCTGCCCTCCAGCCCGGAGCTGCCCCTCAGCCCGGAGCTGCCCCTCAGCCCGGAGCTGCCATTAGTCCGGAGCTGCCCTTCAGTCCAGAGCTGCCTCTCTGTCCGGAGCTGCCCTTCAGTCCGGAGCTACCCCTCTGTCCTGAGCTACCCCTCTGTCCTGAGCTACCCCTCTGTCTTGAGCTACCCCTCTGTCTTGAGCTACCTCTCTGTCCTGAGCTACCTCTCTGTCCTGAGCTACCTCTCTGTCCTGAGCTGTCTCATCAATTATGTGGGGACCTTGGTGAGGATTCCTAGGTCAAGGTCGGGGGCGAGGGTCGCCACTCAAAGGACGCTAAGGAGGGGGACAAAGACAATGGTGGAGTGGTGTCCTCGTCCTGCGCCGGAGCCGCCACCGCGGACAGATGCCCACCCAGACCCTCCCCTTGAGGTTTAGGGGTGCGTTCGGAGTCTGCACCTCAGGAGGGGGGTACTGTCACGTCCTGACCATAGTTCTTATGTGTGTTGCTTGTTTTAGTGTTGGTCAGGACGTGAGCTGGGTGGGCATTCTATGTTGTGTGTCTAGTTTGTCTGTTTCCGTGTTAGTATTCGTGCCACACGGGACTGTTTTCGGTTGTATTCTATTTGTTATTTCGTTTCATGTTAGTGTTCAGTTTCGATATAATAAATCATCATGAGCACTACCCACTCCTCGTATTGGTCCGATCCTTCTCGCCTCTCCTCGTCCGAGGAGGAGGAAGAATATGACAACCGTTACAGGAATGCTATCACAATAGGAATGCTGTCACAGTAGGAATGCTGTCACAATAGGAATGCTGTCACAACTGTAATGAAACGTTACATTAGGAATGCTGTCACAATAGGAATGCTGTCACAATAGGAATGCTGTCACAATAGGAATGCTGCCACAATAGGAACGCTGTCACAATAGGAATGACATCACAATAGGAAATCTGTCACATTAGGATGTGGAACATGCTTGAGAAATGAAACATAAAAAGTGGGAAAATGGTAAAGTATGAGAACTGAACCAGCCTTTTAATAATTAGCTGTCTATTTGTCTCTATTCATCATTCAGTGATGCCTTTCATCTAAATGAACTAAAATGTAAAACAACCAGTAAAGTGTTGGTCCCATGTTTCACAAGCTGAAATAAAATATCTCAGAAATTCTTCATTTGCACAAAAAGCTTATTTCTCTCAAATGTTGTGCACAAATTTGTTTACATCCCTGTTAGTGAGCATTTCTCCTTTGCCAAGATAATCCATCCACCTGACAGGTGTGGCATATCAAGAAGCTGATTAAACATCATGATCAGTACACAGGTGGACCTTGTGCTGGGGACAATAAAATGCCACTCTAAAATGTGCAGTTTTGTCACACAACACAACGCCACAGATGTCTCAAGTGTTGGCATATTGACTGCAGGAATGTCCACCAAAGCTGTTGCCAGAGAATTAAATGTTAATTTCTCTACCATAAGCTGCCTCCATGGGCAGGCATAAGCTATGGACAACGAACACAATTGCAATTTATCAATGGCAATTTGAATGCACAGAGATACTCTGACGAGATCCTGAGGCCCATTATTGTGCCATTCATCTGCAGTCATCACCTCATGTTTCCGATTAATAATGCACGGCCACATGTTGCAAGGATCTGTACACAATTCTTGGAATCTGAAAATGTCCCAGTTCACCAGACCTGTCACCTATTGAGCATGTTTGGGATGCTCTGGATTGATGTGTACAATAGCGTGTTCCCGCCAATATCCAGCAACTTCGCACAGCCATTGAAGAGGAGTGGGAAAACATTCCACAGGCCACAATCAACAGCCTGATCAACTCTATGCGAAGGAGATGTGTCCTGCTGCATGATTCAAATGGTGGTCACACCAGATACTAACTGGTTTTCTGATCCACGCCCCTACTTTTTTTTAAAGATATCTATGACCAACAGATGCATATCTGTATTCCCAGTCATGTGAAATCCATAGATTAGTGCGTAATTATCTTTTTTCAATTGACTGATTTTCTTATAAGAACTGTAACTCAGTAAAATCTTAGAAAATGTTGAATTTATATGTTCAGTGTAAATAAAAGCTGTATAACAAAACAGTACTTTTTAATGTGTAACGTCCTGACCAGAGTTATTATGTGTTTTGCTTGTTTAGTGTTGGTCAGGACGTGAGCTGGGTGGGAATTCTATGTTGTGTGTCTAGTTTGTCTGTTTCTATGTCCAGCCTAATATGGTTCTCAATCAGAGGCAGATGGTAATCGTTGTCCCTGATTGAGAATCATATATAGGAGGCTTGTTTTGTGTTGGGATTTTGTGGGTGTTTGTTTCCTGTCTCTGTGATTGTCTGCACCAGATAGGTCTGTCTCGGTTTTTGCACATTTTGTTATTTTGTATGTTGTTTGTAGTGTTTTCACTTGTCCTTTATTAAACATGTTGAACACTAGCCGCGCTGCACTTTGGTCCTCTCCTTCACCCCTGGAAGAAAACCGTTACAGAAACACCCACCAAACCCGGACCAAGCAGCGTGGCAACAGGCAACGGCGGCAGCAGCAGCAGCAGCGGGAGCTAGCAAGGCAGAGTGGCTGGAAGCCCGAGAGGCTCCCCCAAAAATTTCTTGGGGGGGGCACACGGGGAGTATGGCTGGGTCAAGTGGGAGATTTGAGCCAGTTCCCCGTGCTTACCAGCAGGAGCAGTTGGCTAAACGAAGGTATGAGTCGGAGAATGTGGAGGAGTTATTGGACAGATTGGAGGAAAGTGAAAGGATGGGAGATTATGAGACATTTGATGAGTTGTTGGTGATATTGGGGGAGAGCGAAGAGAGAGAGATGTTGGTTTGGCGTAGCATACACGGTACTCGCCCTGAGGTGTGTGATTACCGTGGAGAGCGGGAGTACGGGCAGACACCGTGTTATGCGGAAGAACGCACGGTGTCTCCTGTACGTGTGCATAGCCCGGTGCGGGTTATTCCACCTCCCCGCACTGGGCGGGCTAGATTGAGCATTGAGCCAAGTGCCATGAAGCCGGCTCTACATATCTGGCCTCCAGTACGTCTCCTCGGGCCGGTGTACATGGCACCAGCCTTACGCATGGTGTCCCCGGTTCGCCTACACAGCCCAGTGCGGGTTATTCCACCTCCCCGCACTGGACGGGCTACGGGGAGCATTCAACCAGGTAAGGTTGGGCAGGCTCAGTGCTCAAGGGAGCCAGTACGCCTGCACGGTCCGGTATATCCGGTGCCACCTTCCCGCCCCAGCCCAGTACCATCAGTGCCTACACCATGCACCAGGCTTCCAGTGCATCTCCAGAGCCCTGTACGCACTGTTCCTTCTCCCCGCACTCGCCCTGAGGTGCGTGCCCTCAGCCCGGTACCTCCAGTTCCGGTACCACGCACCAGGCCTATAGTGCGCCTCGAGAGTCCAGTGTGCCCTGTTCCTGCTCCCCGCACTCGCCCTGAGGTGCGTGCCCTCAGCCCGGTACCTCCAGTTCCGGCACCACGCATCAGGCCTATAGTGCGTCTCAGCCGGCCAGAGTCTGCCGTCTGCCCAGCGGCGCCTGAACTGCCCGTCTGCCCAGCGGCGCCTGAACTGCCCGTCTGCCCAGCGGCGCCTGAACTGTCCGTCTGCCCAACGCCGTCTGAGCTGGCCGTCTGCCAAGCGCCATCGGAGCCATCCGTCTCCCCAGCGCCATCTGAGCCATCCGTCTCCCCAGCGCCATCTGAGCCGTCCGTCTGTCCCGAGCCGTTAGAGCCGCCCGTCTGTCCCGAGCCGTCAGAGCCGTTCGTCAGTCAGGAGCCGCTAGAGCCATTCGTCAGTCAGGATCTGCCAGGGCCGCCAACCAGACAGGATCTGCCAGAGCCGCCAACCAGACAGGATCTGCCAGAGCCGCCAACCAGACAGGATCTGCCAGAGCCGCCAACCAGACAGGATCTGCCGGAGCCGTCAGCCAGCCATGAGCGTCCAGAGCCATCAGCCAGTCATGAGCTGCCTTACAGTCCGGAGCTGCCACTCAGTCCGGAGCTGCCACTCAGTCCGGAGCTGCCACTCAGTCCGGAGCTGCCACTCAGTCCGGAGCTGCCACTCAGTCCGGAGCTGCCACTCAGGCCGGAGCTGCCACTCAGTCCGGAGCTGCCATTAGTCCGGAGTTGCCCCTCTGTCCTGAGCTACCTCTCTGTCCTGAGCTACCTCTCTGTCCTGAGCTACCTCTCTGTCCTGAGCTACCTCTCTGTCCTGAGCTACCTCCAAAATCATGTGGGGGCCTTGGGGAGGATTCTTAGGCCAAGGTCGTGGGCAAGGGTCGCCACTCAAAGGACGCTAAGGAGGGGGACAAAGACAGTGGTGGAGTGGTGTCCTCGTCCACCGCCGGAGCCGCCACCGCGGACAGATGCCCACCCAGACCCTCCTCTTGAGTTGTAGGGGTGCGTTCGGAGTCCGCACCTCAGGAGGGGGGTACTGTAACGTCCTGACCAGAGTTATTATGTGTTTTGCTTGTTTAGTGTTGGTCAGGACGTGAGCTGGGTGGGAATTCTATGTTGTGTGTCTAGTTTGTCTGTTTCTATGTCCAGCCTAATATGGTTCTTAATCAGAGGCAGATGGTAATCGTTGTCCCTGATTGAGAATCATATATAGGAGGCTTGTTTTGTGTTGGGATTTTGTGGGTGTTTGTTTCCTGTCTCTGTGATTGTCTGCACCAGATAGGTCTGTCTCGGTTTTTGCACATTTTGTTATTTTGTATGTTGTTTGTAGTGTTTTCACTTGTCCTTTATTAAACATGTTGAACACTAGCCGCGCTGCACTTTGGTCCTCTCCTTCACCCCTGGAAGAAAACCGTTACATAATGATTTTAAAGTTCAAAGAGATCAAACTTTGGAGTTATTTTTATATATTCCTTCTGGAATCATCGCATGGGGAAGAAGGCGGCAGAAAAGGTGGAGGAGGGCGATAGAAAATGTAGGGTAGGGTAGAGAATTGAGCAATAAGATAAAAACATGAGCAAGAGAGACAGAAAGGGGGAGAAACAGAGAAATCTCAAAATTGATAAATACAGCATCGCAATGCTTGGGAGAAGACTCAACAAGAATAAAGAGAAGCCCAGAGACTCAACGAGAGCAGAGAGAAGAACAGAGACTCAACGAGAGCAGAGAGAAGCCCAGAGACTCAACGAGAGCCGAGAAAAGCACAGAGAAGCACAGAGAAGCACAGAGAAGCAGCGAGAAGCCCAGAGAAGCACAGAGAAGCACCGAGAAGCAGACATAAGTACAGAGAAGCAGCTAGAATCGCAGAGAAGCACAGAGAAGCACAGAGAAACAGAGAGAAGCAGAGAGAAGCAGAGAGAAGGATATGACTTCCAAAGCCAAGTGAATATTTCCCATCGTTCTGCACCTGTCTCCCACAGAGTGGAGGAAATCACTAACACTCACACACACACCAGAGGACCTGTCAAACCCGTCAGATCACCACAGGCCTAGCAGCGTTGTTACTACAAGGTCTTTCCTCCTAAACCATTATAATTGGTCCACACCAAACTCCTGCCGTTTTTACAGGTTGACCCCTACGGTGCTACGGGAAATCCCATGAATATTACAGCAACATAATTGGAAAAATAAAGATTCTCTTCAAAACAACAATCCCATTTGATATATCATGGCAAATTAAAAGAGCCTTAGGTCAGCAACTTGGACTAGAAATAGGACCCGATAACGAATGTTGTTCCCTCACATTTCCCCAAAGTGTTTGTCCATGGGACAGAAAGGCTCTTTTGATTTATCGTTGAAAGTGCACTTAACATACCTCACAATGGCATCAATATCCTCTCTAGCACATCAATGGTATCAAATCAAATGTTATTGATCACATACACATGATTAGCAGATGTTAATGCGAGTGTAGCGAAATGCTCGTGCTTGTGCTAACAGTTTCACGACAACTACTTATACACACAAGTGTAAAGGGATGCATAAGAATATGTACGTACAGTTGAAGTCGGAAGTTTACATACACCTTAGCCAAATACATTTAAACATTTACATTTATTTACAATTCCTGACACTTAATCCTAGTAAAAATTCCCTGTCTTGGGTCAGTTAGGATCACCACTTTATTTTAAGAATGTGAAATGTCAGAATAATAGTGGAGGGAATGATTTATTTCAGCTTTTATTTCTTTCATCACATTCCCAGTGGGTCAGAAGTTTACATACACTCAATTAGTATTTGGTAGCATTGCCTTTAAATTGTTTAACTTGGGTCAAACATTTTGGGTAACCTTCCACAAGATTCCCACAATAAGTTGGGTGAATTTTGGCCCATTCCCCCTGACAGAGCTGTTGTAACTGAGTCAGGTTTGTAGGCCTCCTTGCTCGCACACGCTTTTTCAGTTCTGCCCACAAATTTTCTATAGGATTGAGGTCAGGGCTTTGTGATGGCCACTCCAATACCTTGACTTTGTTGTCCTTAAGCCATTTTGCCACAACTTTGGAAGTATGCTTGGGGTCATTGTCCATTCGAAAGACCCATTTGCGACCAAGCTTTATCTTCCTGACTGATGTCTTGAGATGGTGCTTCAATATATCCACATAATTTTCCTCCCTCATGATGCCATCTATTTTGTGAAATGCACCAGTCCCTCCTGCAGCAAAGCACCCCCACAACATGATGCTGCCACACCCATGCTTCACGTTTGGGATGGTGTTCTTCGGCTTGCAAACATCCCCCTTTTTCTTCCAAACATAATGATGGTCATTATGGCCAAACAGTTATATTTTTGTTTCATCAGACAAGAGGACATCTCTCCAAAAAGTACAATCTTTGTCCCCATGTACAGTTGCAAACCGTAGTCTGACTTTTTATTGCAGTTTTGGAGCAGTGGCTTCTTCCTTGCTGAGCGGCCTTTCAGGTTATATCGATGTAGGACTCGTTTTACTGTGAAAATGGTTACTTTTGTACCTGTTTCCTCCAGCATCTTCACAAGGTCCTTTGCTGTTGTTCTGGGATTGATTTGCACTTGTCGCACCAAAGTACGTTCATCTCTAGGAGACAGAATGCGTCTCCTTCCTGAGTGATATGACGGCTGCGTGGTCCCATGGGGTTTATACTTGCGTACTACTGTTTGTACAGATGAACGTGGTACCTTCAGGCATTTGGGAATTGCTCCCAAAGATAAACCAGACTTGTGGAGGTCTACAATATTTTTTCTGAGGTCTTGGCTGATTTCTTTTGATTTTCCCATTATGTCAAGCAAAGAGGCACTGAGTTTGAAGGTAGGCCTTGAAATACATCCAGAGGTACACCTCCAATAGACTCAAATGCCGTCAATTATCCTATCAGAAGCTTCTAAAGCCATGACATAATTTTCTGGAATTTTCCAAGATGTTTGAATACAGTCAACTTAGTGTATGTAAACTTCTGACCCACTGAAATTGTGATACAGTGGATTATAAGTGAAATAATCTGTCTGTAAACAATTGTTGGAAAAATTACTTGTGTCATGCACAAAGTAGATGTCCTAACCGACTTGCCAAAACTATAGTTTGTGAACAAGAAATTTGTGGAGTGGTTGAAAAACAAGTTTTAATGACTCCAACCTTAGTGTATGTAAACTTCCGACTTCAACTGTATAAGTATATGGATGAGCGATGGCCGTGCGGCATAGGCAAGATGCCGTAGATGGTATAGAGTACAGTATATACATATGAGATGAGGAATGTAGGGTATGTAAACATTATATGAAGTGGCATTGTTTAAAGTGGCTAGTGATACATTTATTACATCCAATTATTAATTATTAAAGTGGCTAGAGATTTGAGTCTGTATGTTGGCAGCAGCCACTCAATGTTAGTGATGGCTGTTTAACAGTCTGATGGCCTTGAGATAGAAGCTGTTTTTCAGTCTCTCGGTCCCAGCTTTGATACACCTGTACTGACCTCGCCTTCTGGATGATTGGTTGTTGTCCTTGATGATCTTTTTGTCCTTCCTGTGACATCGGGTGGTGTAGGTGTCCTGGAGGGTAGGTAGTTTGCCCCCGGGAATGCGTTGTGCTGACCGCACTACCCTCTGGAGAGACTTATGGTTGTGGGCGAAGCAGTTGCCGTACCAGGCTGTGATACAGCTCGACAGAATGCTCTCGATTGTGCATCTGTAAAGGTTTGTGAGTGTTTTCAGTGACAAGCCAAATATCTTCAGCCTCCTGAATTTGAAGAGGCGCAACAGCTTCTTCTCCACGCTGTCTGTGTGGGTGGACTATTTCAGTTTGTCCTTGATGTGTACTCCATGGAACTTAAAACTTTCCACCTTCTCCACTACTGTCACGTCGATGTGGATAGGGGGGTGCTCCCTCTGCTGTTTCCTGAAGGCCACGATCATCTCCTTTGTTTTGTTGACGTTGAGTGTGAGGTTATTTTCCTGACACCACGCTCCGAGGGCCCTCAACTCCTCCCTGTAGGCCGTCTCATCGTTGTTGGTAATCAAGCCTACCACTGTAGTGTCATCTGCAAACTTGATGATTGAGTTGAAGGTGTGCATGGCCACGCAGTCATGGGTGAACAGGGAGTACAGGAGAGGGTTGAGAACGCAGCCTTGTGGGGCCCCAGTATCAATATCATCTGTAGCACATCAATGGTATCAACAACATCTTCTGGTAGCACATCATTGTCTCTGATTATTTAATTTTTCTCATGATTGTTCATATGAATCTTCGGTAACACCTCATTTTAAGGGGTCCTTATTAGAGTGTATTTACATATGTAATTACACTAATTGTAATAATTAATAGTTATAGTGTAATAACAACATGTAATTTGTGGTAATTGCAGTCTGTAACTACAGAGGTGTAACAACAAATGTTTGTTACTGTGCTTGCTACAAATGTTAACGTTTCCGATAGCAACCTGGCAAGGGCTCCACTGTTGAGGAACATTCTCACTTTTGGATGGGATGCTTTGGTGCAGTTATTTATTTATCCCACAAGGCATCATGTCAAGATCTGCCCCTCTGCGCAACACGCTCGAAATAACGACGACCTCGAACGTGCCCACATGTGTTGGGACTGAGGGAATGTAAAAGTGTGCAAAGAATGGGGTCGAGAAGGTCAGTGTGCCAAATCCAGACATGAAGGATTGCCACGAAAGAAATGTGTTGTAGGTCAAAAAACACAGGAGAGAGAAAGTAAGTTTCCCATGAAATTTGTTTTGCTTTTTTTGGATACATTAATTCTGCTGGACGATTTAGAATAGGTAGTTAGTTAGCTAGCTAGCAAACGTTGGCTGCCGTTTTTGTTGAGCCTACCAACCAGACTTGCTAGCTAGCTAGGAGCCCAAGACGTACTCTGAAGGAGACTACCGTTACTCCTTAAGGTCCAATGATCTGACAGTGCCTTCAGAAAGTATTGACAACCATTGACATTTTTTAAATGTTGTTGTGTTACAGTCTGAATTAAAATTTCATTAAATTGAGATTTATTGTCACTGACACACACACTACACCCTATAATGTCAAATTGGAATTCGTTTTTTCAAAATCTTTACAAATGAGTTACAAATGAAAAGCTGAAATGTCTTGAATCATTAAGTATTCAATGCCTGTGTTATGGCAAGCCTAAATAAGTTCAGGAGTAAAACTTTACTTAACAAGTCACATAATAAGTTGCATGGACTCACTCTGTGTGCAATAATAGTGTTTAACATGATTCTGAATGACAACCACATCTCTATACTCCACACATACAATTATCTGTAAGATCTATCAGTCCAGCAGTGAATTTCAAACCCAGATTCAACCACAAAGACCAGGGAGGTGTTCCAATGCCTCCTAAAGAAGGGCATCTGTTGGTAGATGGGTAAAAAAAATACAGACATTGAATATCCCTTTGAGCATGGTGAAGTTAAGTACACTTTGAATGGTGTATCAATATACCTAGTGACTACAAAGATACAGGCGTCCTTCCTAACTCAGTTGGTGGAGAGGAAGGAAACAGCTAAGGGATTTCACTATGAGATCAATGGTGATTTTAAAAACAGTTACAGAGTTTAATGGCTGTGATAGGAGACAACTGAGGATGGATCAACAACACTGTAGTTCCTACGCAATACCAACCTAAATGACAGAGTGAAAAGAAGGAACCCTGAACATATTTTTTTCTTCAAAAACATGCATATGGTTTGCAACAAGGGACTAAATTAATACTGCAAAAAAACGAGGCAAAGCAATTCACTTTTTGTCCTGAATACAAAGTGTTGTGTTTTTGCTGCAAATCCAATACAACACATTACAATACTTGTGGCTTAGTTGGTAGAGCATCCGTTTGATCCATCCTGGATTCGAGACGTCGGGCGAGGGGCCTTCAGTACCTCGTGGACTGGGAGGGGTACGGTCCGGAGGAGAGATGCTGGGTTCCAGTGGAGGACGTGTTAGATCCTTCCCTGCTACGAGAGTTCCACCGTCTCCATCCGGATCGCCCTGCGCCTCGTCCTCCGGGTCGTCCCCGAGGCCGGTGTCGACTCGCTGCTGGAGCCGCGCATCAGAGGGAGGGTACTAACACGACTTCTGCCGTAGTCGATGCCTCTCCTTGTTCGGGCGGTGCTCGGCGGTCGATGTCACCAGTCTTCTAGCCATCATTGATCCATTTTTCATTTTCCATTGGTTTTGTCTTGTCTTCCTACACACCTGGTTCCAATCCCATTCATTATCCTGTTGTGTATTTAACCCTCTGTTTCTCCTCACGTCCTTGTCAGAGATTGTTTGTTTGGTCATGATCATGTAGTTTGTATTGGTGCACGTCGGGTTCTCGTACCCACTTTGCTTTGATTATGTATTATGGTTTTGGAGCTGTGTTTTTAAGTTATTAAACTACTCCATTATACCAAGTTCGATTCTCCTGTGCCTGACCTCCCTGCCACCTATACACACGTCGTTGACATTATGTAAATTAAATATTTCTGTATTTCATTTTCAATACATTTTGAAAAATGTTTAGAAACATGTTTTCACTTTGTCATTAAGGGGTATTGTTAGTGGATGGGTGAGAAAAACGATCTATTTAATACATTTTGAATTCAGACTGTAACACAACCAAATATGGAATAAGTCAACAGGTATGAATACTTTCTGAAGGCAATGTATATGTTATTTTCAGAGGTAGACTAGCTCTGGCAGCCAAAAGAGCCAAATACTCTATCTAAACATGAATCGATTCTCAATTGCAATACGGTTCTAGAAACATAAAGCCCTTTACTTTCATATCATATCAAAATATTTTCATAAATGCAAAATATACTCTTACTGTACACTGTTTTAATCTGCTTTATCACAGTTGCAGACGACAGCATTTTTTTGTGACAATACATTTCTGTCGGCCTTCTTCCATTCCACACAGCTGTTCGGAGCATGCTAGACAGCTAATTAGCACAGGTGGTCCCTCTCTGTCTTCCGTCTGTCTTACGTAAACATACGCTGTAACATGGAGACATGGCCGTGTGGGAAAACTAACCAGAGATCCTCTTTCTCCACAATGAGGGTACAGGCCAGGCAGCAGGCTGTTAGCCAGCCTGTCAGCTTAGTGGAGTCTGCCCCTAGCACAGTCAGTGTAGTCAGCTCAGTTTTCCTCATTGAGTATGTGCCTGTGCCTCGATCTAGGTCGGGCAAAAGTAAACATGGTGGTGTTCGCCTTAGCAATCTCACTGGAATAACGTAAAGGCTAAATGTTTTTCCTCATAATCCTGGATTATTGGACCACCATCTTATTACGTTTGCAATTGCACCAAATAATTTGCTTAGACTCCAACCAAGGATTATCAAAAGCTGCGCTATAAATTCTTGGACATTCCCCAAGATTCCTAGATGCCTACCCAAGGACAATCAAAGTACAAAAATAAGTTAACCACCGAACCTAGGATCTAAACTTAAGCTTGCGTAGTACCCTAAGTGCAGTCGCACCGATAAAAACTAAAAGAAATTAGCTCCCTGGTATACATAAAGTATCCGAGCACTGAAGCAAGCTTCCAGAAAATTGGAACGGAAATGGCGTGCCACCTAATTGGAAGTGTTTCCGACTAGCTTGGAAAGACAGTACCACACAATATCGAAAGCCCTCACTGCTGCTCGATCAGCCTAGTTTTCCAATCTGCTTGAGTTGAATAAAAACAAAATGTATTTTTGATACTGTTGAATACTGATGATTTCATGAATTTATTTGACGAAAAGATCTTGATCATGAGAAAACAAATGACAGACTCCTCTTTGGACAGAACTGCCAGGACCTCGCATCAATAGAGACACTCTAGCTTTTTAATACTGTATCGCTCTACACATTTACAAATTAGTCATGGCCTCTAAACCTTCCAGCTGTCTACCGGACCCTATTCCGAATAAAATACTGAAAAAGCAACTTCTTGTGCATGGCCCTCCTACAGTATGTTGAACATAATAAACGGCTCCCTATCCTCCAGATGTGTACCAAAGTGGTAGTAATAAAGCCTCTCCTGAAAAAGCCAAAACTTCTCCTGGAAATGTTGTAAAACTTTCGGCCTATATCAAATCTCCCATTCCAAAAAAAATTCTATAAAAACTCACTGCCTTCCTGAAGACAAATAATGTCTACGAAATACTTTTAGACCCCATCATAGAACTGAGACCTCACTGGTGAAGGGGATAAATGACCTTTTAATGGTGTCAAACCAAGGCTCTGCACTTGTCCTGGTCCTCCCAGACCTTAGTGTCGCTTTCGACACCACATTCTTTTGGAGAAATTGGAAACCCTAATTGGTCTATGCAGACAAGTTCTGGCCTGGTTTAGATCTTATCTGTCTGAAAGGTATCAGTTGGCCTCTGTGGATGGTTTGTCCTCTGACAAATCAATGGTAAGTTCCGGGGTTCCGTTCTAGGACCACTATTGTTTTCACTATATAAGCTGCCTCTTTGTGATGTCATTCAGGAACACAATGTCAACAGTTACTGCTATGCAGACGACACACAGTTCTACATTTTTGTTTTTTAGCTAAAAATATTTTTTTTCAGTCTTGTCTCATCACTGCAACTCCCGTACGGACTCAGGAGAGGCAAAGGTCAAGAGCCATGCATCCTCTGAAACACAACCCAACCAAGCCACACTGCCCATTTAACCCAGAAACCAGCCGCACCAACATGTCAGAGGAAGCACCTGGTGCAAGTGTCAGCGTGCACTACGCCAAGCCCACCACAGGAGTTGCTAGTGCATGATGAGACAAGGACATCCCTGCCGGCCAAACCCTCCCCTAACCCGGACGACGCTGGGCCAATTGTGCACCGCCCCATGGGTCTCCCAGTCACAGCCGGCTGCGACACAGCCTGGACTCAAACCCAGGATCTCTTGTGACACAGCTAGCACTGCGATGCAGTACCTTAGACCACTGCACCACTCACCACTCACTGCAACACTCTGTAGGAGGCCAACAGTGCTACATTTTGGTGAAACATGATGAAGCCCCAAAATTGCCTACACAGGAAGCCTGTGTTTCAGAAATAAGAAAATGTATTAAGGTCATACCAAGTATCATTTAGCTATTAGTTTTAGAACTTTGAGACCCCTTAAAAAATATTTGATGGCCGTACTGCTATTAGCCCATACAAATGCATTGAATAACAGATTTACTACATGGAACAACAGATAGTCCCCCAAAAAATCAGAAGGAAGTTTGTTCTGAAGTGTCTGTCCTATATCTGAGAGAGATAAGAAAGATCAGGATTTTATATTTCTTTACGCCTTATGTTAGACACTAAACAGTCCAAGTCCTGTCTAAGCCGGGGGAAGGGGGGTTCTACTAATCTATATGGAATTGTTTTAAGAAGCTCACACCAAGGATCATTTTGCTGTTTGATTTTGAATTTTAATAAGACCCCTTGAAGTAAAAAATATATATATAAATTATTTGATTTAAATTATTATTTGGTCCTATATCTGAGAGATATAAGTAAGATCAGGAAACTTTTTTTGTTGTTTACATGTATTTAACTCATATTTTGGGACTTAAAAGTCTCCATATGTACTTCCATTCGTTTTTTTCAACTGGTACCAGGGGATCTTCAGACTAGTTTTGTGAGACCTGTGGGTGTCCTAGAGCAAAACAACCAACATGTACATGTTCATGAGAGGCTCACCTTTGCATATTAGTGTGTAGAACATCCTGTTCGGACGCTACAGACAGAAGTTGGCTGATGGTCTGTACTGACGTCAGAGGAGTCCAAAGACGTTTGTGGGGGTTGTAGAGCAAAACGGAGAACACCATCGTGTTTGTGAGAGTCTCATCTTTCCAGAAAGGGGTCATATTTTGTAGGCCAAACCATTTGGACTCTACAGACGATTTTCTGAGAAGCCCGATTTTCGGGATGTCTCATGGTCTGACAAACACTGCTCTAGCTCCCGAGTGGAGCAGTGGTCAAAGGCACTGCATATCAGTGTTAGAGGCGTCACTACTGGTTCGATTCCAGGCTGTGTCACAACCGGCTGTGTTTGGGAGTCCCATGGGGCGGTGCACAATTGGCCCAGCGTTGTCTGGGTTAGGGTTTGACCCTAAATAAGAATTTGTTCTTAACTGACTTGCCTAGTTAAATAAAATAGCCTTTCACTGCGGAAGTCAGACATAGGTGGATCAAACCAAATTGTGTTTGTCACATGCGCTGAATAAGTGTAGACTGTACCATGAAATGCTTTCTTTACAAGCCCTTAAACAACAGTGCGGTTCAAGAAGAGTTAAGAAAATATTAACCAAATAAACTAAAGTCAAAAATATTATAAAGTTACACAATAAAATGACTGTCTTAAATTGACAGATTTTTATGGGGATTTCTTTATTATGCTAATCTGATTTGCGCTGGGGCGAGGACATCGACCTTAAGGGGTTAAACTCAGACAAAAAGAGATGCTAGATCTAGGTCCCAAGAAATAACTTGCTTTCAGATCTGACAATGAATCTCGATGGTTGAACAGTCATATAAAAGACCTCAAGTTACTCTGGACACTGATCTCTCTATTTGTTATTTTTCCCCCTTTCTCTCACCAATTGCGATCTTGTCTCATTGCTGTAACTCCCCAACGGGCTCGGAGGAAGTGAAGGCCGAGTCATGCATTCTCCAAACCATGACCCGCCAAACCCAGAAGCACCGATGTGTCGGAGGAAACACTGGTCACCTGACAACCAAAGTCAGCCTGCAGGCGCACCACAAGGTGTCGCTAGAGCACAATGAGCCAAGTATTGCCCCCACGTCCAAACCCTCCCCTAACCCAGACCACATTGTGCACCGCCTTATGATATTCCCGGTCACAACACAGCCTGGAATCTAACCCAGGTCCGTAGTGACACCTCAATCACTGCAATGCAGTGCCTTAAACCGCTGTGCCACTCGGGAAGCTTCTGATCTCTCTTTTGACAAACATATTTAAAGAGCAGGCTTTTGCCATCTTTGTAACATTGCAGTTATCTGAAACTGTTTGTCCAAAAAATTATGCAGAAAAAGTAATCCATGCTTTTATCACTTCAAGATTAGACTATTGCCTTAATTTTGCTGGACCCCAGGAAGAGTAGCCGCTGCCTTGGCAACAACTAATGGGGATCCATAATAAACAGGAGGAAGAGTAGCTGCTGCCTTGGCAACAACTAATGGGGATCCATAATAAGCAGGAGGAAGAGTAGCTGCCTTGGCAACAACTAATGGGGATCCATAATAAACCCCAGGAAGAGTAGCTGCTGCCTTGGCAGGAACTAATGGGGATCCATAATAAACCCCAGGAAGAGTAGCTGCTGCCTTGGCAGGAACTAGCACTGGTGAGGACGACAAGCACGCACATGAGCTTCCCTGACAGTTTGTTCAGAAATTCTTCGGTTGTGCAAACCCACAGTTTCATCAGCTGTCCAGGTGGCTGCTTTCCGACGATACCGCAGGTGAAGAAGCCAGATGTGGAGTTTCTGGGCTGGCGTGATTACACGTTGTCTGCGGTTGTGAAGCCGGTTGGACGCACTGCCAAATTCTCTAAAGCACAGTTGTGGCTGCTTTTGGTAAAGGAATAAACATTAAATTCTCTGGCAACAGCTCTGATGGACATTCCTGCAGTCAGCATGCCAATTGCACGTTCCCTCAAAACTTGAGACATCTGTGGTGTTGTGTTGTGTGGCAAAACTACACATTTTAGAGTGGCCTTTTATTGTCCCAAGCACAAGGTGCACCTGTGTCATTTTGTTTAATCAGCTTCTTGATATGCCACACCTGTCAGGTGGATGGATTGTCTTGGCAAAGGAGAAATGCTCACTAACAGGGATGTAAACAAATTTTTTTACAAAATTTGAGAGAAATAAGCTTTTTGTGCGTATGGAACATTTCTAGAATATTTTATTTCAGCTCGTGTAACATGGGACCAACACTTTACATGTTGCATTCATATTTTTTGTTCAGTGTAAATTAGCTAGCTATCTACGCTACTCACCGTACTATAGGCTACAGATTTGAGTCCCTACTAGAGTGGTCATTTTTATGTTATTGAGTAAGCCTCTATCTTTGTTTAATATAATTTAGCAAATGACTAATCTAATTCAAATCCTTATTATTCTGTAAGAAATGTAAGGTATTTTTTACATGTTGCAATAAAGCTGACTACAATAGAAGCTCATCTTTTGTTTGTAGGTATTTTTACTTGGTAATGAATAATAAGTAATTATATAGAAATTGCTCATATGTAACTGTAAAGTTACACTTCATTTTAAATAGTTAAATCCTGTGTAAAAAACTAGCAACAACCTTGTACTTATGCAGATATTACAGATATGTACTCGATGGTGTATTCGTGTGTTTATCTCACTTGAATGGCGCTTTCAGATGCTGATGATTAGAATGTCAGAATGGGTAACGTACTTTGTAGGTACGCAATAACTACAAGTAAATACCCCTCAAGATACACTTTAACTAGCTAAATCCTGTGTAACACCTGGTGTACTTGTGGGTTTATCCTTCCAACTTGGATGGCGCTTTCGAAAGCCTTAAAATAAAGGCCAGGTTGTCAGGATGGGTAATCTACACTACAAAACATTAAGAACACCTGCTCATTACATAGACTGAACAAAGGAATCCAGGTGAAAGCTCGGATCCCTTATTGCTGTCACCTGTTAAATCCACTTCAATCAGTGTTGATGAAGGCGAGGAGACAGGTTAAAGAAGGATTTAAGCCTTGAGACCATTGAGACATGGATTGCGTATGTGTGCCATTCAGAGGGTGAATAGGCAAGTCAAAAGATTTAAGTGCCTTTGAACGGGGTATGGTAGTAGGTGCCAGGCGCACCGGTTTGAGTCAAGAATTGCAGCGCTGCTGGGTATTTCACGCTCAACAGTTTCCTGTGTGTATAAAGAGTGGTCCACCATCTAAAGGACATCCAGCCAACTTGACACAACTGTGGGAAGGATTGGGAATGCATTGGGAATGCATTGGGAATGCTTTGGGAATGCATTGGGAATGCTTTTGACACCTTGTAGAGTCCATGCCCTGATGAATTTAGCCTGTTCTAGGGACAAAAGGGGGAGGGGGGGTGCAACTCAATATTAGGAAGGTGTTCTTAGTGTTTTGTAAACTCAGTATATATAAGGAGAGGAGAACGACACAATGGTCAATTACCTTACCAGAAGTAATTTACATAATGGTGTATTACCTTACCAGAAGTAATTTACATAATGGTATATTACCACACCAGAGGTAATTTACATAATGGTATATTACCACACCAGAGGTAATTTACATAATGGTATATTACCACACCAGAGGTAATTTACATAACGGTATATTACCATATCAGAGGTGATTTACATAATGGCATATTACCATACCATACGTACTTTACATAATGGTATATTACCATACCCGAAGGCATTTACATAATGTCATATTACCATACCAGAGGTAATTTACATGATGGTATATTACCATACCAGAAGTAATTTACATAATGGTATGTTACCATACCAGAAGTAATTTACATAATGGTGTATTACCATGCCAGATGTAATTTACATTATGGTCTATTACCATACCAGAAGTAATTTACATAACGGGAGAATACGTCTATTCATAATAAGACCATATAGCCTAAAACTTTAATTAATTTGTTTGTTTCACACATTATGAGCATTAAGATATGTCCTGTTGGTAGGCTGCTGCAGATTATAGGACAGGCCTTCAGGGAAAATAAATACGGCTTAAAGAAACAGGGATGTTAGGCTTACTTTCAAAATACTCTCAATGAAAGAAGGAAAAGAACCAAATGAGCAAAGAATTTTTTATTTTTTATTTAACCTTTATTTAACTATGCATGGTGTACAAAATCATGGTATACAAAATAGAACAAGGTTATTTGGATCAGGCACAGCGGCGTTAATTGCATAGGTCGATGAGAAAATAAATATATTCATTACTCAAGTCGTTTGTATTATTCTCTGGTCATTCAAATTCATTCTGCACGTCACTACATGTTTTGTGATATCGAATAACAGATGTAAGGAGAGGAAATGCCAAAATAGCCTACTATCGTACCGGCAACAGCCTAATCTATAGGACAATACGTCTATTAAAAGTCAACCAGTTGTATATTAATCCAGTTATTTAATTAATTTGTTTGTTTTCACACATTTTGGTCAATATGATCCATACTGCAAACGATAGGATAGACCTATCAGGGGGACCTAGACTGCAATGTCTATCGCTCTGATTGCTCCTGTTTCAAACAGTTCTCAGAACATGTGGGCTCTCCTTAACCTATGGTATCATGTGGTTCAATAGTTGATCTAGCAACAACACCTAAACCTCTAATAGGAAAGAAAAGGCTTGGGGACGCTTTTACAAGGCGAGCTGCCAAGAGTACATCCACCACTCTCACTGTTACATTAAATGGAGTCCTTTTGACTCAATAGTAGCACTCAGTGTTACAGGTAGTGTAATATACCGTAGGTCTAAAGGACGATGTTAGTAATGATATAATGGTTCTCTTCCATTAATGTCAAAACAACCTGAGAGGGCTGATGTAATGAAAGTGGGCAGTGGCTTTTGTCCCACCACGTCAATTACAACATGGAATTGTGGGTAATATTTGATTGAGACGATGATCAATGGGATTTCAACCTTTATTCACCCACTCAAAAAGACATCCAACGGTTATTTGTTTAATTTTCGAGTTTGAAAACTATATTTACTCATAGTCAACTAGTGAGGTTGAGAACACATTGCCATTTGATTCGACCAAAACACACCATGAACTCAACGGGGATAATCACTAATCCATAGACTCAACAGGGATTATCACTAATCCATGGACTCAACGGGGATTATCACTAATCCATAGACTCAACAGGGATTATCACTAATCCATGAAATCAACAGGGATTATCACTAATCCATGAAATCAACAGGGATTATCACTAATCCATGAACTCAACAGGGATTATCACTAATCCATGAAATCAACAGGGATTATCACTAATCCATGAACTCAACAGGGATTATCACCAATCCATGAAATCAACAGGGATTATCACTAGTCCATGAACTCAACAGGGATTATCACTAGTCCATGAAGTCAACAGGGATTATCACTAGTCCATGAAGTCAACAGGGATTATCACTAGTCCATGAAGTCAACAGGGATTATCACTAATCCATGAAGTCAACAGGGATTATCACTAGTCCATGAAGTCAACAGGGATTATCACTAATCCATGAAGTCAACAGGGATTATCACTAATCCATGAAGTCAACAGGGATTATCACTAGTCCATGAAATCAACAGGGATTATCACTAATCCATGAAGTCAACAGGGATTATCACTAATCCATGAAATCAACAGGGATTATCACTAATCCATGAAGTCAACAGGGATTATCACTAATCCATGGACTCAACAGGGATTATCACTAATCCATGAAGTCAACAGGGATTATCACTAATCCATGAAGTCAACAGGGATTATCACTAGTCCATGAAGTCAACAGGTTGAGATTAAACTAGGAAAACAATCTGTATCAACCAGGGCCTTTCTGATGTTGCACACTCTTGAACGCACCCTGATAAGTATATTACAATTCTACTCATGGTGCAAAATGTATCTTCCAGATTTAGGGTCGATTTTACTGTTGGCTATTGTCATTCTGTGTAACACAATTACAGCAGTAACTTGGAACAGCATTGTGTAAACCTTGGTCCATGTAAAAAAAAACTGTAAACATTTTTGGGGGTGTCAAAGTGTCACGCCCTGGCCTTAGTATTCTTTGTTTCCTTTATTATTTTAGTTAGGTCAGGGTGTGACATGGGGAATGTATGTGTTTTTGTATTGTCTAGGGTGGTTGTATGGTTTAGGGGGTTAAGTAGAGTAGATGGGTTTGTGTTTAGTGTAGTTGTCTAGCTGTGTCTATGGTTGCCTGAATGGTTCTCAATCAGAGACAGATGTCATTAATTGTCTCTGATTGGGAGCCATATTTAAGACAGCCATAGGCACTAGGTTAATGTGGGTAATTGTCTATGTTGTACGTTTGTAGCTTGTGTGTGCACTTACGTCTTTAGCTTCACGATCGTTTGTTGTTTTGGTTTCAGTTTGTTAAAGTGTTCGTTGCGTGTTTTTTTCCTTTTCTCTAAAATAAAACAATGTATTTTGCACACGCTGCGCCTTGGTCCACTCTCTCTCAGCAAGACGATCGTGACAGAATTACCCACCAAAGGACCAAGCAGCGTGTGAAACAGCAACAGGACCCACCTACACAGGATTCATGGACATGGGAGGAGATATTAGATGGAAAGGGACCTTGGGCACAACCGGGAGAATATCGCCTCCCTCGTGAAGAGCTGGAGGCAGCTAAAGCTGAGAGGAGGCGATATGAGGAGGCAGCACGGAAGCAAGGCTGGAAGCCCGTGAGTACAACCCAAAAATTTCTTGGGGGGTGGCTGAAAGGGAGTGTGGCGAAGTCAGGTAGGAGACCTGCGCATACTCCCTGTACTTACCGTGGAGAGCGAGAGTACGGGCAGACACCGTGTTACGCAGTAGAGCGCATGGTGTCTCCTGTAGGTGTTCATAGCCCGGTGCGGGTTATTCCACCTCCCCGCACTGGTAGGGCTAGATTGAGGATTGAGCCGGATGTCATGAAGCCGGCCCAACGCATCTGGCCACCAGTGCGTCTCCTCGGGCCGGCTTACATGGCACCAGCCTTACGCATGGTGTCCCCGGTTCGCCTACATAGCCCGGTGCGGGTTATTCCACCTCCCCGCACTGGTCGGGCTACGGGGAGCATACAACCAGGTAAGGTTGGGCAGGCTCAGTGCTCAAGGGAGCCAGTACGCCTGCACGGTCCGGTATTTCCGGCGCCACCTCCCCGCCCCAGCCCAGTACCACCAGTGCCTACACCACGCACCAGGCTTCCAGTGCGTCTCCAGAGTCCTGTTCCTCCTCCACGCACTAGCCCTGTGGTGCGTGTCTCCAGCCCATTACCACCTGTGCCTACGCCACGCACCAAGCCTCCTGTGTGTTCCCAGAGTCCTGTGCGTCCTGTTGCTGCTCCCCGCACTATCCCTGAGATGCGTGTCTTCAGCCCGGTACCACCAGTGCCGGCACCACGCACTAGGTCTAATGTGCGTATCCAGGGTCCAGTATGCCCTGTTCGTTCTCCCCGCACTAGCCTGAAGGTGCGTGTCCTTAGCCCGGTACCTCCAGTTCCGGTACCACGCACCAGGCCTACAGTGCGCCTCAGCCGGCCAGAGTCTGCCGTCTGCCCAGCGCCATCTGAGCCATCCGTCTGCCCAGCGCCATCTGAGCCATCCGTCTGCCCAGCGCCATCTGAGCCATCCGTCTGCCCAGCGCCATCTGAGCCATCCGTCTGCCCAGCGCCATCTGAGCCATCCGTCTGCCCAGCGCCATCTGAGCCATCCGTCTGCCCAGCGCCATCTGAGCCATCCGTCTGAGCCATCCGTCTGCCCAGCGCCGTCTGAGCCATCCGTCTGCCCAGCGCCGTCTGAGTCTTCCGTCTGCCCAGCGCCGTCTGAGTCTTCCGTCTGCCCAGCGCCGTCTGAGTCTTCCGTCTGCCCAGCGCCGTCTGAGTCTTCCGTCTGCCCAGCGCCGTCTGAGTCTTCCGTCTGCCCAGCGCCGTCTGAGTCTTCCGTCTGCCCAGCGCCGTCTGAGTCTTCCGTCTGCCCAGCGCCGTCTGAGTCTTCCGTCTGCCCAGCGCCGTCTGAGTCTTCCGTCTGCCCAGCGCCGTCTGAGTCTTCCGTCTGCCCAGCGCCGTCTGAGTCTTCCGTCTGCCCAGCGCCGTCTGAGTCCTCCGTCTGCCCAGCGCCGTCTGAGTCTTCCGTCTGCCCAGCGCCATCTGAGTCTTCCGTCTGCCCAGCGCCATCTGAGTCTTCCGTCTGCCCAGCGCCATCTGAGTCTTCCGTCTGCCCAGCGCCATCTGAGTCTTCCGTCTGCCAGGAGCCGCTAGAGCCGTCCGTCTGCCAGGAGCCGCTAGAGCCGTCCGTCTGCCAGGAGCCGCCAGTCAGCCAGGAGCCGCTAGAGCCGCCAGTCAGCCAGGAGCCGCCAGGAGCCGCCAGTCAGCCAGGAGCCGCCAGAGCCGCCAGGAGCCGCCAGAGCCGCCAGTCAGCCAGGAGCCGCCAGAGCCGCCAGTCAGCCAGGAGCCGCCAGAGCCGCCAGTCAGCCAGGAGCCGCCAGAGCCGCCAGTCAGCCAGGAGCCGCCAGAGCCGCCAGTCAGTCAGGAGCCGCCAGAGCCGCCAGTCAGCCATGAGCCGCCAGTCAGCCATGAGCCGCCAGTCAGCCAGGATCCGCCAGAGCCGCCAGTCAGCCAGGATCCGCCAGAGCCGCCAGTCAGCCAGGATCCGCCAGAGCCGCCAGTCAGCCAGGATCCGCCAGAGCCGCCAGTCAGCCAGGATCCGCCAGAGCCGCCAGCCAGCCAGGATCCGCCAGAGCCGCCAGCCAGCCATGAGCAGCCAGATCCGCCAGCCAGCCATGAGCAGCCAGATCCGCCAGCCAGCCATGAACAGCCAGATCCGCCAGCCAGCCATGAGCAGCCAGATCCGTCTCTCAGTCCGGAGCTGCCGTCCCTCAGTCCGGAGCTGCCGTCCCTCAGTCCGGAGCTGCCGTCCCTCAGTCCGGAGCTGCCGTCCCTCAGTCCGGAGCTGCCGTCCCTCAGTCCGGAGCTGCCGTCCCTCAGTCCGGAGCTGCCGTCCCTCAGTCCGGAGCTACCCCTCCGTCCGGTGGCGCCCTCTGGGATGGTCTTCAGTCCGGGACTTGCTACAAGGGTCGCCGCTCCAGAGGCGCCACCAAAGCGGGTATTGACAATGGTGGAGTGGGGGCCTCGTCCCGCGCCCGAGCCGCCGCCATGATGGGAGCCACCCCGGACCCTCCCCTTCTGTTTCAGGTTCTGCGGCCGGAGTCCGCACCTTTGGGGGGGGGGGGGGGGTACTGTCACGCCCTGGCCTTAGTATTCTTTGTTTCCTTTATTATTTTAGTTAGGTCAGGGTGTGACATGGGGAATGTATGTGTTTTTGTATTGTCTAGGGTGGTTGTATGGTTTAGGGGGTTAAGTAGAGTAGATGGGTTTGTGTTTAGTGTAGTTGTCTAGCTGTGTCTATGGTTGCCTGAATGGTTCTCAATCAGAGACAGATGTCATTAATTGTCTCTGATTGGGAGCCATATTTAAGACAGCCATAGGCACTAGGTTAATGTGGGTAATTGTCTATGTTGTACGTTTGTAGCTTGTGTGTGCACTTACGTCTTTAGCTTCACGGTTGTTTTGGTTTCAGTTTGTTAAAGTGTTCGTTGCGTGTTTTTTTTCCTTTTCTCTAAAATAAAAGAATGTATTTTGCACACGCTGCGCCTTGGTCCACTCTCTCTCAGCAAGACGATCGTGACACAAAATCAAGAACTGTTTAAATTAAAATGTATTGCATCACAAAAGAGATGTACAAGCCAAAAACAAATATATGAAGCAAAAAATATATATTTTCTGGCACATGCTTCTGGAAATACAAATTCCATATACATTTAAGCAATTAAAAGCGCCGTCGGAACAGGCTTTGATGCTTCTGACTTCTGAAGAACTCTTTCATCCCTTTTCTCATTGGCTCTCCAACTACCCCCCTTGCGGTCAGGTCTTGACATTGCCTGTAGTACATCTGCCTCTGTAGCCTTTGATTCGCCAAGACTCAAACCTGCTGTAAAGGGGGAAAACAAATATTAGCTAGAGAAGGTATTCAAATGTCCTGTAAAATGGCATAATTTGGACTCCATCGTCACAGGAAAAGGGTCTGATCTTTTGCAGCAATTTGATGAGGGGGATCCTCCATTGAAGAAGACAGAAGGAGACCTCGAGCCCTTGTGCTCCAGGGTTAAGCCATGTAAGAGAAGATGATTCTCTGCAATAAAAGATTGGACAACACCTTGCCAGTTGTTTTTACAATTAGAATACCTTACGCTGACAGTGTTGAAACATGGAGTGAATCCGTCTGGGTTGAGCCTATCTTCCCACTAGCCACACGCTTGTAGATCTGAAAGGACCAGTTCAAGTGATACGGTAGAAGATCCTCCCAGTCTATCAAAAGGCACGGGGGTTGTTCAGTGGCAAGGGTTTAGAGACAAAGGGTTGATTAGTAATCAGCATTGCAGGCTACCATACTTCCATAACTTGGAGAAAGTAGTGGTTGGGTGTGGGAGATTAGATTCCTCATGTGATTCTAAAACACACAACAATATACTGCATAAAAAACTATGCCAAGTCAATTTTATGTAAACAAACTGTCAATGTGTTTCATTAAACATACCAGTTATAAATTATTTGAATACAGTTTTTTTTTTTTGGTTTCTCTTGGAGATCTCCTCCACCTCACTGGCGTTGGTGATTTCGAACATCTTCACATTGCGGTTTTGATTCTGAATGGTTGGGTGAGGGTTCAAACAATTTAACAGTCATTTCTAACAACCAACAGCTTTTTACTTTTTGCATTTTCAAGTTTAATATATATGCTATTTACCTGATTTCAGTTTTATCCTCAGAAGCTGAAATGACGTCCCTTTCAGAGAGGCTGTGGACCAATCCCGTTACTGCTCATATTGATTTGGGGGACACCACACAGTTCGCTTTTTTGATCCACTGCTCTGGAATAACACTCCCTTCTCATTTTCCATCCACACTGCTCTGGAATAACACTTCCTTCTCATTTCCCATCCACACTGCTCTGGAATAACACTTCCTTCTCATTTCCCATCCACACTGCTCTGGAATAACACTTCCTTCTCATTTCCCATCCACACTGCTCTGGAATAACACTTCCTTCTCATTTTCCATCCACACTGCTCTGGAATAACACTTCCTTCTCATTTTCCATCCACACTGCTCTGGAATAACACTTCCTTCTCATTTCCCATCCACACTGCTCTGGAATAACACTTCCTTCTCATTTCCCATCCACACTGCTCTGGAATAACACTTCCTTCTCATTTCCCATCCACACTGCTCTGGAATAACACTTCCTTCTCATTTCCCATCCACACTGCTCTGGAATAACACTTCCTTCTCATTTTCCATCCACACTGCTCTGGAATAACACTCCCTTCTCATTTCCCATCCACACTGCTCTGGACCACATCCTCTGAGATTACAACCTGTGGACATAGACATTATTAAACAATATAAACTATTCCAATACATCTGATCTTACTTGGCAAAACTGTACAAGAGAGCAATCACTATGTATTGCCTACGATAGTGCAGACACACAGCCTTCCTGATGAGGTCAATGACGAGAGCGATCACTATATATTAACCTACGATAGTGCAGACACACAGCGTGGCTGACGAGGTCCTCGGGATAAAAACCTTTTCTTTTGCATTTGTGGATATTTGAGATACTGATGATGTTGACAACTTTGGCAGGCCACATGGGAAGAAAGATGGAGTTGTCAGTTTGAGTATGGTGAATGACATCACAGACAAGGTTTCCATTGCCTCTTATTCATTGGACAGACCCATATTTGTCCCGGAGGATGAAGCAACCATCTGGCATGTTATTCTTGATGTATGGTTGGATGTTCTTGGCAATATGTTTCCCTTGGCTTGATTCAGACAGTCGCCTCGTCACTTTGTACCAATGGATTAGGTGGGCTTTTGATGGCACGTTTAAGCCACTGCAAATGGTTCTCAAACTCAAAGCAATCGAGGTCATTGAGTGAGCAGTTGTGAAATGCAACCATCATCTGCCAAGTGAGTGAGACCGTGTACATTGGTACATTGTAAACTGTAAGTGTATCATCATAGACATTCTTGCTCATCTCAAAGTGCATCAGCAGCTGTTCTGAATAATCAAGGTAATGTCTCCTCCGGTCATCATCTGGATCGATCTAAACGGACGTGGCTACACTGAGGGACAGCGGAGATAGACCATTTTGTAAACAACATCCTTCAATACTATGGGACCCGTGTAGAGCAAAAAACGGCCTGTACTCAGTGGCCTTCATGGAAAAGAGATCAGAGCCTCTGACAACTTGGTTTCCTGAGAGAAAAACAGTCTGCATGTTCTAGAGCCTTGTTTAAGGGAAATCAACCTCATGACAACCAAGCACGCCATATGCATATAATCTAATGGAAAGCCTGAAATAAAATAAACTCTAGCGTCTATCGATGGAGATGTAGCTACCTGATGGCTAGCCAGGTAGATCAATTTATTGAGTTCACCATCATTTCTCTCTGGATGCGTGCCCTCAGAGCGCAACACCACCCTTCCGTTCCCAGAGCCTTTAATCTGACCTTTCTCATGCTAAATATCTACTACGGGATTTGATGCATTCTAGCACGGCTCTCACTGGTGCATCACAAAGACCAGCTTTGATTGTGACACGATAATGACCATTTGTCCGATTGACACTTGAAACCAGGAGCACCTTCAACTGAGACAGGACACCACTCAGGTAATCATCCGCAGCAGGCTTAGTCTCTCCAGTGAATGGATGAAAATCATTAAAGCTGCATAAAATAGGCCAAAGTTGACAACTAGATGATTTGAAGAGAGGAACACCATCAATGTTGATTTTCAAATAAATTGTAAACCTCAATGAAATCTGGATGCTCAACCAGTCTTCACTATACCCTGCTCAACACCAGGAGAAAATCATAGTTACCCTGACATTTCTCAACAGTGTTGTACTCTCTGGGTGAATGCATAAGTGTGTCAAACAATATTTTAGTATGATCACATTGAGAAGGTGTCACTTAAATGACCATTTACACTAGTTTCAGTAGAAATGTCAGAAGTTCCATTAATCGCTAGACTCTGACAGATTCTAAAACATCCACGTGGATGTTTACTCCACCGTTTATGATAAGGCACAGCTAAATTGCAGTAGTCCCAACAATCAAACTAAGTCCCATTTGCCTTTACAGGTGACAAAATGATTGTGTTTTACCTCTTCAAAGATCGTCTTCTTGTCCACCGGGCTTGATTAACTTGAAATTGGTTGTACTCTGTGTTCATTTTCTTCTTCTATGGTATTATGGCGGTCGGCAAACATACGTTAGAGGTGCATGCTGCTGTATGGGGTAGTATACGAGATTTAAATAAATAACTAAACATATTCCGGGAAATTAACAAGCGCATCTTCGAACAGTATTTCTTGCAATGTTTCAGCCATAAAATCCTGGAGACAGAAAAACGTTTCAGTTGGAGATACAATTATGGCCAGTTTCTGGGACTTCTTGCTCGTTTTGGCAGTACAATTAATCACATGCCATAAAATCCACCTTCTTCATGAGCAGCATATCAGTTTCCATCAACTGCTGAACGACACTGAATCTCCACAGGCTGCGGGGCATCCACCACCATATCTTCAGCTCCCTTCGCTCCTTCAACTATTTTGTGTGCCTCTTTGTCGGAGACCTGCTGTACAGCCCTGACCCTTAACCCTTCAAACTCCTTTACCCTAATCGGGCACTCTAGGAAAATAGGAACGTGATTTCCGGCACAATTACAACACCATGTATCCTCAGAGTCTTCAACATTATCCCTTCAGCGCACACTTGATACATGGCTTGATACATGGCTTGCTGCACGGCTTGATGCACGGCTTGATACACGGCTTGATGCACGGCTTGATACATGGCTTGCTGCACGGCTTGATGCACGGCTTGATACATGGCTTGATGCACGGCTTGATGCACTGCTTGATACACGGCTTGATACACGGCTTGATACACGGCTTGATACACAGGTTGATACGCAGCTTGATGCACGACTTGATACACGGGTTGATACGCGGCTTGATGCACGGCTTGATGCACGACTTGATCCACGGATTGATACGCGGGTTGATACGCGGCTTGATGCGCGGCTTGATACACGGCTTGATGCGCGGCTTGATGCACGGCTTGATACACGGCTTGATACACAGGTTGATACGCGGCTTGATGCGCGGCTTGATACACAGGTTGATACGCGGCTTGATGCACGGCTTGATGCACAGGTTGATACACGGCTTGATGCACGGCTAGCTGCACGGCTAGCTGCACGGCTTGATGCACGGCTAGCTGCACGGCTTGATGCACGGCTAGCTGCACGGCTTGATGCACGGCTTGATGCACGGCTAGCTGCACGGCTTGATGCACGGCTAGCTGCACGGCTTGATGCACGGCTAGCTGCACGGCTTGATGCACGGCTTGATGCACGGCTAGCTGCACGGCTTGATGCACGGCTTGATGCACGACTTGATCCACGGGTTGATACGCGGCTTGATGCGCGGCTTGATACACGGCTTGATGCGCGGCTTGATGCACGGCTTGATACACGGCTTGATACACAGGTTGATACGCGGCTTGATGCGCGGCTTGATACACAGGTTGATACGCGGCTTGATGCACGGCTTGATGCACAGGTTGATGCACGGCTAGCTGCACGGCTAGCTGCACGGCTTGATGCACGGCTAGCTGCACGGCTTGATGCACGGTTAGCTGCACGGCTTGATGCACGGCTAGCTGCACGGCTTGATGCACGGCTAGCTGCACGGCTTGATGCACGGCTAGCTGCACGGCTTGATGCACGGCTTGATGCACGGCTAGCTGCACGGCTTGATGCACGGCTTGATGCACGGCTTGATGCACGGCTTGATGCACGGCTAGCTGCACGGCTTGATGCACGGCTAGCTGCACGGCTTGATGCACGGCTTGATGCACGGCTAGCTGCACGGCTTGATGCACGGCTTGATGCACGGCTTGATGCACGGCTAGCTGCACGGCTTGATGCACGGCTAGCTGCACGGCTTGATGCACGGCTTGATGCACGGCTAGCTGCACGGCTTGATGCACGGCTAGCTGCACGGCTTGATGCACGGCTAGCTGCACGGCTTGATGCACTGCTTGGGCACGAGAGCTCTCAGCGCATATCTCACATATCCCAGCTTCACATGTGAAGGGAGATGCGCTTTGTCAAACATCAATTATATCGACAGGTTTTCTTCTTTTCTACCGTCCACCACACGGTTCCGACGGCGTGCTCCGACGGCGTGCTCCGACGGCGTGCTCCGACGGCGTGCTCCGACGGCGTGCTCCGACTACTCCTGGTATGTTCCTTGTAAACCACAAGGCATCCACATCCAACGCAACCCCAGAGATGACACCTTTTAACGGTGTTCTGCTCCAAGAATCTTAACTCTCCACTTCATACATTGATAGCTTGTAGAGCCTTATTGCCTTTTCCTTCTGCCCTGTCTTCAGATTTTACTTCATTATAGGTATCTCTTTATTTAGGTTGATAGCATGACCTTGATTCAAACATACCATTTTACTATGAACATTGAAACAAAGTCCATTTAAATATGTCTAATCAAATATGAAATTCAACATAATTTAAACCACCCAATATATAGGATGAAAAACTGACGTTGGTTAAGCAGTGAGAACATGCAAAAATGTCAACATCTAAAATATTATGAAAATGTGACATGAATCGGATGTTGCATGTTCAACCTACACTACCTATCAAAAGTTTTAGAACACCTACTCATTCAAGGGTTTTTCTTTATTTTTACTATTTTCTACATCGTAGTATAATAGTGAAGACATCAAAACTATGAAATAGCACATATGGAATCATGTTGTAACCAAAAAAGTGTTAAACAAATCATAGTATATTTTATATTTGAGATTCTTCAAATAGATATGTATGCCAAGAGTGTGCAAAGCTGTCATCAAGGCAAAGGGTGGCTATTGGAAGAATCTCAAATATGAAATATGTTTCGATTTGTTTAGTACTGTTTTGGTTACTACAATGTTCCATTTGTGTTATTTCATAGTTTTGATGTCTTCACTAGTATTCTACAATGTAGAAAATAGTAAAAATAAAGAAAATCCCTTGAATGAGTAGGTGTTCAAAATTTTTGACCGGTAGTGTATTTACAACACCACATGACATGAATGTGTTGCAATTTCCATGTAAATTCTACATTTAAAAAAATGTACCATTCTATGTGGAATTGTCATTGCAATTTCAACATATACATAGTTTGATGATTATGTTGAAATTTGATTGATGTAACAACCTGTTAGTCAGGTTAAGTCATTGTATTCAAGTTGAAGGTTGACCCTAATTTCAATGTTTGCAACGCTGGTAGAAATGATATAAAAACAGTACCGGTTGATGACTTTTAGCAAATCCAAATGTCTTTCAAAGATAGATTCAACGTCACAATATGTTGACAAATGACGTTGAAACAACGTTGATTCAACCACTTTGTGCCCCGCCTGGTATGTTATGGTTGATCGGATCGTAGCTCCCAAGTGCCCTAGAAAGAAAACAATATTGTCAAGAAAACGTAGATGAAATTGAAAAAGTTTCAAGAATTTTTTTTAAATGTTTGAGAATAGACAGCATTAATGATAGAAAATAACACAGGATAAATATTATTATTTGTTCAAGGAATTTTTTGCCCATTCACTGAAGTGAATTCACAGGCTGTATTCTTCTTGCACAAACGTCCAAATGTACGACATGTAAGATGCTGGAGAGAATAGCTGAAATAAAGTTTTTGTAATACAGGAAAGGTCACCTCCAGTCCAAGGGACACGAACACCTGTCTATCAACAGGTCTGTCCTTGGTAGATGTCATGGCCGTGAATGAATAGAGACACGAGTATGAGAGTAATCGTATAGTGACATCTACTGGTAGCTGAGCAGTATTACACCTTCAGTTTATAAACCGGGGGGGTTGTTCAGGATCCCAACATTTTACAACCGTTTGCAACTAAATCAATTAATCAGAATAACTAGTACTCCCTGCTCAAAACTCCATGCTTCTGCAGTACACCCAGCAGAAGAAACAAATATGTATCTGTGATAACAGGCTTACACGCTCTTCTGAAGTGCAAGAGACCCTAGGTTAAAACTCCAGCAGGTCACCTAAAACATCAGCAAAATACCAGATGCATTTCCTTCTAAATAAGAGTCACATTATTAGGAATCAGCCATAGAATGGTTTAAAATTGTCTGGTGAATGTATCCGATTCTATAGCTCACTCAAAACTGGAATTTCAATGTTGTTGAAGGATGAATAGCTACTTCCACTAGATGGCATCATTGTCACGAAAAAGAGGAAGAGGGCCTGGTGAAGGCCTGTTAGGTCTAGGCTATACACACGGCCGCCGTTATGGGCGGGCCTTAGTGGGCCTGACCCGCTCTACCTTGCCTATCCAAATAAAATATAGAAATATTGATCATTTATTTGACCGAGACGCACGCCGTCAGAAAGAGGCATCAATCTCAGTTAGCAAAACATCGCCCCTCTGTCTCTGTATGTGTGACTTGTATATCAGATACATTGGCTACATAGTGGGGCGCTGTCTCGCTATGCTTTCTCCGGTGGTATACCATAGTTTCAGCCGAGAGGAAGAGACGAAGCAAAAGGGCTCACTCTAGCCAAAATCTGTCCAGTATAAATCCAATGCGTTTCTATGGGAATAATATGCAGACCTAAACTTGTCGCCCGCCTTCTCTACTTTTGGACAAGGAGCCCCATTGTTAGGGCAGAGACATGAGCATCTCGTCATTATAAACAGATCTCTGGTTTCAGCCTCTTGAGAATTGGAAAGGAAAGTAGGCGAGTGCATTGTTAGGATGCTGGATTGCCTTAAAGTAAATTGATGTTTCGTCTAAATTATATAAGTACTCTTATCTAAATAAAATACTTCACCGGGGAGTATGACTTAGCCACGAGGATCATTAGCTTCTTTTTAAACAATAGCTGTGGATTGTTTCAAATCACAAGTGTGTTTAGGAAGATCAAATCAAATTGTATTTGTCACATGCGCCAATACAACAGGTGTAGGTAGACCTTACCGTGAAATGCTTACATGCAAGACCTAACCAACAACGCAGTACAATAAATAGAGTTAATAAAACATTTACTAAATGAACTAAAGTAAATGCCAAGAGTGGCAAAGGGTGGCTATTTTGAAGAACCTGACACTTTCTTGGTTACTACATGATTCAGTATGTGTTATTTCATAGTTTTGATGTCTTCACTATTATTCTACAATGTAGAAAATAGTACAAATAAAGAAAACCCTGGAATGAGTAGGTTTGTACAAACTTTTGACTGGTACTGTATATGTCCTGGATGTCAGGAAGCTTGGCTCCAGTGATGTACTGGGCCTTATGCACTAACCTCTGTGGCGCCTTACGGTCAGATGCCGAGCAGTTGCCATACCAGGTGGTGATGCAACCGGTCAGGATGCTCTCGATGGTGCAGCTGTAGAACTTTTTGAGGATCTGGGGACCCATGCCAAACCTTTTCAGTCTCCTGAGGGGGATAAGGTGCTGTCGTAGCCTCTTCACAACTGTCTTGGTGTGTTTGGACCATGATAGTTTGTTGGTGATGTGGACTCCATGGATCTTGAAACTCTCGACCCGCTCCACTTCAGTCCCTTCAATGTTAATGGGGGCCTGTTCGGCCCTCCTTTTCCTATAGTCCACGATCAGCTCCTTTGTCTTGCTCACATTGAGAGAGAGGTTGTTGTCCTGGTGTAACCGATGTGAAATGGCTAGCTAGTTAGCGGTGGTGCGCGCTAATAGCCTTTCAAACGGTGATGTCACTCGCTTTGAGACCTTGAAGTAGTGGTTCCCCTTGCTCTGCGGGTGCCGCGGCTTTTGTGGAGCGATGGGTAACGATGCTTTGTGGGTGACTGTTGTTGATGTGTGCAGAGGGTCCCTGGTTCGCGCGAGGGGACGGACGTAAAGTTATACTGTTACATTGGTGCCGTGACCCGGATCAACAGCATCAATGTAACAGTATAACTTTACGTCCGTCCCCTCGCCCCGACGCGAACCAGAGACCCTCTGCACACATCAACAACAGTCACCCACGAAGCATCGTTACCCATCGCTCCACAAAAGCCGCGGCCCTTGCAGAGCAAGGGGAACCACTACTTCAAGGTCTCAAAGCGAGTGACGTCACCGTTTGAAAGGCTATTAGCGCGCACCACCGCTAACTAGCTAGCCATTTCACCCTCGACACCATCAAATTTGCTAACGACACAACAGTGGTAGGCCTGATCACCGGTGGTGACAGCCTATAGGGAGGAGGTCAGAGACCTGGCAGTGTGGTGCCAGTGTAACCGATGTGAAATGGCTAGCTAGTTAGTGGTGGTGCGTGCTAATAGCCTTTCAAATGGTGACGTCACTCTCTTTACACCGTGGCTAATCTCTGTTATTGTCATCTATGCATAGTCACTTCAATGACTCTACCTACAGTATATACTACCTCAACTATCCGGTGCCCCCGCACATTGACTCTTTACTGGTACTCCCCTGTGTATAGTCTCGCTATTGTTGTTTTACTGCTGCTCTTTAATTACTTGTTAATTTTATCTCTTATTCTTGTCCGTATTTTTTGAAAATGCATTGTTGGTTGGGCTCGTAAGTAAGCATTTCACAGTAAGTATTCGGCGCATGTGACTAATACAATTTTATTTTATTTGAGTTCCCGACTTGGAATTCCGAGTTGGATGACCGTTCAAAACATATTTTCCCAGTCTGAGTTTTTTTCTGATTTCCCAGTTGTCTTGAACTCACTGAAGTCTGGAATTTCCCAGTTCCGAGTTTCCAGTTGTTTTGAACACGGCAGAAGACATTCTGGAATGACAGCATGGCCAATGTATTCAACCTTTTCTTGCCCATGGCATGTGAATGTTTATCAGTTTAAGCTTGGAAAAGAGACCCTTAAACCCAGATTTAGACCACACACCCACTCCATTGAATAGCAGGCTAGTGATTGCTTTGCAACTCTTGCAGTTAGCCACTGATTCCTTCAAACCACTCATTGTTAAATTTGCGATTTCCAACTTGTTGTGTAATGTTCATGTCCAATTGCAGATGAGCACCAATACGTTTTATCTATCATTTATCTTCAGTATTTCTCTTCATCTGACAAGGATTGAAAAGGATTTGCCAGTAGATTGTCAACTTGATTCATGATGATGACTGCTAGCTTGCTAGCTAAGATTTTGAAAGTATTATGTTGACATGATCAGTCCAATCAAAACTACGGTAGATATAATGTGATTTGACGTAATTGTATCTGTGGCCAATGACCTTGAGCCTTCTTGGATGGGCACTTCTTATGTAACTCTATGGCAGCACCCAAGGGACTTGAATTTTCGTGCTCTCCCCGTAGATTTTGTGATGATGTAGTGTCCCCGTGAGTGACAAAACACTGAGCCAATCACGGTGCAACTAGAGAACATTACCAACCCCTACGTATGTTCCGCTGTCTGACCCACCACCACAGAAAGCAATGAGTGAGGCTGAAACACCTGCATTTTGGAGCTGCCTTACTCAAGAAAACAAAAAAGAGGCCATGTTTGTATGCTGCTTTATCACCTCAATGTTTTTTTTGCAGATTGTTTGCAAACTGATATGTGACACGTACTAATGTCAAAATAACATGCAAAACAGGCAACAGGTGGGGCTCAAATAATAATCATTATTTGTATTTTTTTTTAGCTCAACAGGTCGAGCTCAGATATTCCTGCAGTCATGCCAATTGCACGCTCCCTCAACTTGAGACACCTGTGGCATTGTGTTGTGTGACAAAACTGCACATTTTAGAGTAGCCTTTTATTGCCCCCAGCACAAGGTGCACCTGTGTAATGGCATGCTTTTTAATCAGCTTCTTTATATGACACACCAGTCAGGTGGATGGATTGTCTTGGCAAAGAATAAATGCTCAAAAACAGGGATGTAAACAAATGTGTGCACAATATTTTAGAGAAATAAGCTTTTTGTGCTTATGGAACATTTCTGTGGTATTTTATTTCAGCTCATGAAACATGGGACCAACACTTTACAGGTTGCGTTTATATTTTTATGCAGTGCATATTTTGTTCAGACCATAAATTATGTGAAGAATTGTATAAACTGCAGACACATGAGTTCACTCCTGATTCAGTATTTGTTTATGTCCAGGACTGTTATTAAGATGAACGTTTGTTATGAGGATCAGTGTTTCCCTTTAAGAACCAACGTAGCACTACTCATCTGCTTTCAACAATGCATTTGTCTTTCCGTGAGGCTCTCAAACGCAACTCAGGCATTCCGGTCATCCACCCCGAGCGCCCGAGCAGAGGCACACCGATCTCTGGCGGAGTCCTTACCGGAGACGGGCTTCGCGGGGTAATCAAGAAGGCAGGCAGTAAACCATCCCGGGTATAACGATGGAACCGTAAAATAAATACGGAAGGGTGGAACAGGTAAACCTTCTTTTTCGATTCAAGACGTTGTAGCCTAATGCCATTTGGCTTTGCTGTCATTTTACTAAGGATGCTCCGGTGTAGGGCACATCAAGGACTGTGAATAAGTACGAATAGAGTATTCGAGAAATGGAGACATGCAGAGAGAGCTGCAAAGATGTTGCCAAGCCGAATATATTTTTGTTTATAAAGATCAGAGTTACGCACGCACCTATAGCATAGGCCTAATGTTATGATGGTTGGTTGTTTTGTTTGCGTCGCTGTCCAGCAGCGAGCCTGCTGCTGCAAGGATGCAGCGCAGATGTGTGTGTACCTTGTCATCTTGCGCTATACGTTGGTAGTAGCGGTACTAGGCTGTTCTCCGGCCAGGTGATCACAACCCTTGCAGATTACGCGTCGGTCATTTGCGAATTGGCGTTATACATTATTGATGCAATGTATTTGGAAAGCATTTGATAGAGATGGTTCATATGAAAGGCAGGTTCAGTAAGCGTTGGGGAAAAGCACAGTAATCTCAAGCCAAACACCTGCCATTTTAGTAGCCTACTAAAGTCGTGACTGGTCTCCTGGCATGCAATTTGACCTTGCAGTAGTTTTCGATTTTCAGTAAAAATAGGAAATCTCACGGAAATATAAACATCTGGCTTGTAAAAGGGCTCTGGACTTTGTGTTTGTTGGTGGGGACATTGTAGATTGTTGGTCAGGTTACTGACACTCTCTCCAAATGTCCTCTAGAAATAGATGTTGTTTTCCCAGGAGTCTGCAGTGACTCAGCTTTGCATTATGGTTGTTGGTGCATATGGTGATGACCAGAGGGGTAAAGGGCCCAGTTGTTGAGAGCACATACACCCCTCATACACCACACATGCACCACACATACACCACACAGACACCCCACATTCACCCCACATTCACCCCACATACACCACACAGACACCACACATACACCCCACATACACCCCACAGACACCCCACAGACACCCCACATTCACCCCACATTCACCCCACATACACCCCACAGACACCACACATACACCCCACATACACCCCACATACACCACACATACACCCCACATTCACCCCACATACACCACACATACACCACACATACACCACACATACACCACACATACACCACACATACACCCCACATACACCACACATACACCCCACATACACCATACACCACACATACACCACACATACACCACACATACACCCCACATACACCCCGCATATAACCCACATTCACCCCACATACACCCCACATTCACCACACACACACCACACATACACCCCACATACACCCCACATACACCCCGCATATAACCCACATACACCCCACATTCACCCCACATACACCCCGCATACACCCCACATACACCCCGCATATAACCCACATACACCACACATACACCCCACATACACCCCACATACACCCCACATACACCCCACATTCACCCCACATACACCCCACACTCACCCCACATTCACCCCACATACACCCCACATACACCACACAGACACCCCACATACACCCCGCATATAACCTCTGCCTGGTTCCAAAACAACCATAGACTGGATCCAAAACAACCATAGACTGGATCCAAAACAACCATAGACTGGATCCAAAACAACCATAGACTGGATCCAAAACAACCATAGCCTGGTTCCAAAACAACCATAGCCTGGTCCTTTCCTGTCTAACTACATCCTCTTTAGTGTTTGCAGATTGGAGAGGACTGTCACAGGACTGATCACATCAAATCACATTTTATTTGTCACATGCGTCGTAAACAACAGGTGTAGACTAACAGTGAAATGCTGACTTACAGGTTCATTTTTCAACAATGCAGAGATAAAGACACAATATAAAAAATATATCAAATTTGAAATAGTGACACAATTAATAAATACACAGTGAATAATGACTAACAATGACGAGTAAAAATAACATAGCTATATACAGGAAGTAGAAAATAACATGGCTATATACAGGAAGTACCAGTACCGAGTCGATGTGCAGGGGTACGGGGTAATTGAGGTAGATATGTACATATAGGTAGGGTTAAAGTGACTAGGCAACAGGATAGATAATAGACAGTAGCAGCCATTTGATTAGATATTTAGCAGTCTTGTTTAGCAGTCTTATGGCTTGGGGGTAGAAGCTGTCCAGTTATTGCACCACCACCTATAGCCTTCAATGGACTCAGTGAGCCTCTGCCTTATTGCAACACTGATGCTTTCCCTTCAGATCTGCAAACTCTGAAGGTGGAAGGGCTAGACATTGGACCAGGCCTGTAGGGTCAGGCAATTTTCTGCTGTCCAATCCCAGTGAACGAATGACCAATCCACTGCCAGTATCATATTCGCTAGCTACACACATCCTGATATTAAAACCCCACCCTTGATCCAGTCTGTTACACAAATGAGACAATGTGCAGCTCACCTTTTGGATAAGTGGCGGAATGACTGTCTCCATGGTAGCTTGGCCATCACTGTCATAGCATGCTGTTTCCTGTCAGTCTCCATTGTACATATCTCTCTCTCCAACTCCTCCTGAGGTAGAGTACCTCATGATAAGCTGTAGACCACACTATCTACCAAGAGACTTCTCATCTATATTATTCATAGCCGTCTATTTACCACCACAAACCAATGCTGGCACTAAGATCGCACTCAATGAGCTATATAAGGCCATAAGCAAACAAGAAAATGCTCATCCAGAAGCGGCCCTCCTAGTGGACGGGGACTTTAATGCAGGCAAACTTAAATCCATTTTACCTCATTTCTACCAGCATGTCACATGTGCAACCAGAGGGAAAAAACTATAGACCACCTTTACTCCACACACAGAGACACATACAAAGATCTCCCTCGCCCTCCATTTGGCAAATCTGACCATAATTCTATCCTCCTGATTCCTGCTTACAAGCAAAAACTAAAGCAGGAAGTACCAGTAACTCGCTCAATACGAAAGTGGTCCGATGACGCGGATGCTACGCTACAGGACTGTTTTGCTAGCACAGACTGGAATGTGTTCAGTGATTCATCCAATGGCATTGAGGAGTATACCACCTCAGTCACCGGCTTGATCAATAAGTGCATTGATGACATCATGCCCACAGTGACCGTACGCACATATCCCAACTAGAAGCCATGGATTACAGGCAACATCCGCACTGAGCTAAAGGGTAGAGTTGCCACTTTCAAGGAGCGGGACTCCAATCCGGACGCTTATCAGAAATCTCACTATGACCTCAGATGAAACATCATCCTACTACACCAGCTCTGATGCTCGTCAGATGTGTCAAGGCTTGCAAACTATTACAGACTACAAAGGGAAACCCAGCTGCAAGCTGCCAAGTGACACTAGCCTACCAGATGAGCTAAATGCCTTTTATGCTCGCTTTGAGGCAAGCAACACTGAAGCATGCATGAGAGCAGCAGTTATTCCGGACGACTTTGTGATCACACACTCCGTAATCAATGTGAGCAAGACCTCTAAACAGGTCAACATTCACAAGGCCACACAGCCAGATGCATTACCAGAGCGTGTACTCAGGGCATGCGCGGAGCAAATGACAAGTGTCTTCACTGACATTTTCAACCTCTCCCTGACCGAGTCTGTGATACCCCCATGTTTCAATCAGACCACCATAGTCCCTGTGCCCAAGAATACTAAGGTAACCTGCTTAAATGACTACCGCCCCATAGCACTCACGGTAGTCATGAAGTGCTTTGAAAGGTTGGTCATGGCTCATATCCACACCATCATCCCGGAAACCCTAGACCCACTCCAATTTGCATACCGCCCCAACAAATCCACGGATGACCCAATCGCAATCCACACTGCCCTTTCCCACCTGGACAAACTCCATTGTTCAACACTGCAGAGCCCACAAAGCTCATCACTAAGCTAAGGACCCTGGGACTAAACACCTTCCTCTGCAACTGAATCCTGGACTTCCTGACGGGCCACCCCCAAGTGTTAAGGGTAGGCAATAACACATCTGCCACACTGATCCTCAACACCATGGCCCCTCAGGGATGCTTACTCCCTATTCACCCATGACTGCGGGGCCAAGCACGACTCCAACACCATCATTAAGTTTGCTGACGACACAACAGTGGTTGGCCCGATCACCGACAACGATGAGACAGCCTATAGGGAGGAGATCAGAGACCTGGCAGTGTGGTGCCAGGACAACAACCTCTCCCTCAATGTGAGCAAGACAAAGGAGGTGATCATGGACTACAGGAAAAGGAGGGACGAACAGGCCCCCATTAACATTGACACGGCTGTAATGGAGCGGGTCGAGAGTTTCAAGTTCTTTGGTGTCCACATCACCAACAAACTACCATGGTCCAAACACACCAAGACAGTTGTGAAGAGGGCATGACAACACCTTTCCCCCTCAGGAGACTGAAAAGATTTGGCATGGGTCCCCAGATCCTCAAAAAGTTCTACAGCTGCACCATCGAGAGCATCCTGACCGGTTGCATTACTGCCTGGTATGGCAACTGCTCGGCCTCCTACCATAAGGCGCTACAGAGTGTAGTGCATACGACCCAATATATCACTGGGGCCAAGCTTCCTGACATCCAGGACCTATTTACTAGGCGGTGTCAGTGGTTAGAGCTTTGGGCCAGTAACCCGAAAGGTTGCAAGATCGAATCCCAGAGCTGACAAGGTAAAAATCTGTCGTTCTGCCCCTGAACAAGGCAGATAACACACTTTTTCCTAGGCCGTCATTGAAAATAAGAATTTGTTCTTAACTGACCTGCCTAATTAAATAAATGTTTAAAAAAACTCGTCACCCAAGTCATAGACTGTTGTCTCTGCTACCGCACGGCAAGCGGTACCGGAGCGCCAAGTCTAGGTCCAAAAGGCTCCTTATTAACAGCTTCTGTAAGACTGCTGAACAATTAATAAAATGGCCACCCGGACTATTTACATTGACCCTCCCCCCTTTTGTTTTTAAACTGCTGATACTTGCTGTTTATTATCTATGCATCTATGTCACTTTACCCCTACCTACATCTACAAATTACCTCGACTAACCTGTACCCCCTGTATATAGCCTCGTTACTGTTATGTCATTTTATTCTGTTAATTTTTATTACATTTTTTACTTGAATTTATTTAGTAAATATTTTGTTAACTCCATTTCTTGAACTGCAATGTTGTTTAAGGGCTTGTAAGTAAGCATTTCACGGTAAGGTCTGCACCTGTTGTATTCGGTTTGATTTGATTTTGATTGACTCCCTCGTCCTAGACCCACAAGCAGCTTTGTTAGTCCATTAAGCAGTTTTCTTTTCACCGGCCTTATTGTCTCATTGTGCTCCAAGCTTTCACCCGGACACTGCTCACGATATAAGTAAAGCATTTAGCACAATTACTGCAGTGACTCCAGGCAAGGGAATTTCATTTCACGCTAAATGAAAGCAGTCCGAATGACTGACAGATAGATGGGTAGATTTAATTTGCATTATCTGACTGATTCTTTGTTCTTTGTTTTTCCTTGGTGATTTGCATGCAGTGATATCCAACTATAATACGAACCTGTTGAAGGGCAACAGGAATGTAATCTGAGCCAGTGGTCCTCTCCTATAGCACTCTAACCACTGAATCCACAGTATCTTACTATCTGGATGTCTGCATGTATCTTTTCTCTATTATTTTACAATCCTAAAGATTAGTTGGAAAAGTAAATATGCTGAAACAGGCTACCAAAGTTCTAGTTAGAAGAGCCTTCCTCTTCCAAACTATAGACCTATAGACCTATTTTGTCATTATTCCTGTGAGCCGGTCGCTCTCCACAGGACAAATGCTGAACTCTGGAATTCCTACCCTGCAGTTGTCGATAGTGCTGAAACGCTGTTCGCCATATTTACGCTTATTCGGAGGTTGTTTTTTTCCAACATTTGACCTTTTTTCCACTAGACAAAGTCACCATAGTACTCCAGTTTAGTTCATTTTGACAGGTTCATTTCCTGTGAACTTTGTCTCTTTGGGACATCTTTTTCAATTTGTCCCAGTTTTGCATGTTTTCCCAACAAGCTACTTTTGGTTTCTTCTTTTTTTAATGTGATGCCCCTGTATACGATGCCATCTTCATCCTGAAGGCAATCTGATCGAAAGATTGAATGTAGAAAACATGCATTTCCTGTTCCACCATGTCCCTACACTGATCATGGCTCAGAGAGAAATATTGTGCTTAGAGAGAAATAGAGAGAATTAGAGAGAAATATTGTGCTTAGAGAGATTATCCACATGTACCTCATCTTTTCTTGTCGTTGCTTTCTTGGCGATGGGGGTGAATCACGGTGGACAAGCCTGTAAATAACACTCCTAACAGCAGTATGGAGCTAACAGGGAGCGCTAATGGCCGCTGGGCACACGTACAGTACACTGGTTCAACAGGGTTTCCAGAGGTCCTGATAACATCACAGACTGCTCAGCGAGAGGGGTCTCTGGTCAGTTAGGGGCGGGATGCTGCTACGGGATGTCAGGATCTTTCTGGAGAGCGCTCAAATTGAAAGACTAAGCTGAATACTCATACTAACCAACTAACCGTACTATTTGTGATGTAAATTGAGTAGATAGTATGCTTATTGGTCATAGTATGGATATAGTTAGTATGCCAAAAGTTCCCGGGTGTGTCGTACAACAACGGCGACAATACGAAGTATACAAGCAGTGGACACTATTTCCGTGCTTTTAGGGACCATAATGCAATTCTTCAGAAAATGAGTGTGGATTCACATCGTTTTCAGATTTGAAGAAAATGGAGGAAAATATCCAATGAGAGAGGATACAAATTCACTGCTTTAACTAATTATGACAAATGTTAAGAAAGTGTTGAGCAATGTAATAAAGTAATGACTTTTCAAATCAGTTACCTTACACGTTATGTTGGCTGACAATTTGTTAGCTACGCTATCCTTACGAACCACATTGCATATCATTACAGCAGTATGTTAGCTAGCTACCTAACGTTAGTTGCCTACTAATACATCAAACTTGCCAGTATATTAACTAAATGCTATCTAACTAACTACCAAACGTTTATTGACATGATGAATCCTGTAATTCTTAGCTTAGCGAAGTGGTATAGTCATTGTGTGTTCTCAATGGACATTCTGGTGCTTTCGTAAATTCGCTCTGGCTATCTACTCCGATTTCAGAGCACTCTTGTAACGGCTGTCTAATCCCTCCTCCTCGGATGAGGAGAAGGAGTAAGGGTCGGACCAAAACGCAGCGTTGTATGATGACATAATGAATATTTATTAAAGCAAAGACGAACACGAAAAACACTTGGAAAGATTACAAAACAACAAAACGACGTAGACAGACCTGAACTAGAGAACTTACATAGACACGAAGAACGCACGAACAGGTAAGACTAGCCAATCGAACGAACAAACGAAACAGTCCCGTGTGGTGCAACAGACACAGGAACAACCACCCACAAACAAACAGTGAGAACAGCCTACCTTAATATGGTTCTCAATCAGAGGAAACGTCAAACACCTGCCCCTAATTGAGAACCATATCAGGCAACACATTTAACCCAACATAGAAACACATAACATAGAATGCCCACCCCAACTCACGCCCTGACCAACTAAACACATACAAAAACAAGGAAAACAGGTCAGGAACGTGACAACTCTCATCTGAGTGTACCAGAGCGCAGAATAACTGATGAATTTACGAACGCTGAACACCCGTTGAATATGGCCGGTGCAAAAAAAGCATAAGCAGCACAGTTACAACGCTCTGGATAACATGAAAACGGCCTAACCAGCTCTGCTAGGGGGAGTAAAATGGTCATAGTGACATGTTCTCTTATTTGTTTCTGGAAGTAGCTAGCAAGCTAGCCAAAGTTAGAACGCTCGGGTCAACCCTAATCCTCGGCCAGGGCGTCCAGTGTGAAAACGCTCTGAATTTACAAACAAACAATCTGACAACGCTCTGAATTTCCAAACGGCGAGAGCGCACTCTGAGCACCCTCTGGTACTCCAGATTGTATTTAAGAACACACACAAAGTCGTAAAATGTCTAGCTAGTAATTTGTTATGCTAAAAAGCTAGCAAGAGGTTGCATAGCAACAGCATCAACTTCCGGTAGACAGGCGAAGAGCTAGTACGCTCAACTGAAAGGATACTGTTTGTTTACGGTGTACTAAAATGAACTAATAGTATATACTCATTAAGTATGTAGTAGACAGTATATTAGTATGAGTATTCAAACACAGCTTAACCCAACAGATTAGAGCAAATCATGGTTAGCAATACAAATGTTGGCTGTGACTCATCTTTTTAGGATCTCCACTGTCCAATGGTTGGAATTTTCCTCTCCAAACCAAAGTTATTTGAGTGGTTTCAAAACACAACCTACGGAGAGAAAAGCAACATGGTTGTTAAATAGGCACAGACAGTAGTTGTAGATGTAGTAGTGATGGGGGAAAATCCATGCAGTTACATATCGGGATATTATTTTCTACGATTAATCGCAATATTATATTTGACATTATTTTTGTGCTAGTCAGATGTACCTGCACCAAAACGCTGGTATTTTTCCTCCTAAAGCTTGTTCTCTATCTACTTTTCAAAAATCTGTACATTTATTTCCACGACTGATCAAAACTCGTTTTCTAATTGGTTGTCTTTTGTACCTCTGCAGCAGACATATGGTGAGCAATGTTTGGTTCATCGAATCGCAATAAAATCGCAGTATCGAATCGCAATACATATAGTATCGTAAGAATCATGAGAATTGCCACACATATCGTATCAGCACAAGTATGGTGATACTATCGTATTGTGAGGTCCCTGGTGGCAATTCCCAGCCCTAATATGTATACGTTGTTACATATCAGGTCTGCTTGCTTAAACCACAATTCCAGGGCGAGGAGAGGTTCCTGAATATGTTAACAAAGATGGCAACACACTTAAACAATGCATGTGGCAACATTTGTTATGATAATCTTTGACATTTTAGTGGAGGTGCTCTTGCTGTTTCTCAGAAGGGGAGAGGGACCGGTGCTGGCTCCTGACCTGTTATATCCAGATGTCAGCCCAACATGGCTCCCCTCTTCTTCCCTCTCCTTACCTCCCCTCTCCACCTCGCTTCTCCTCCTCACCCTCTCCTCCCCTCTCTTCCCTCACCTCTCTCCCCTCTCCTCCCCCTCTCCCCCTCCACCTCCCCCTCTCTTCCCTCCCCCATATCCTCCCCCTCTCTTCCCTCCCCCGTCTCCTCCTCCCTCTCCCTTCTCCTCCCTCTCCCCTCTCCTCCCCCTCCCCTCTCCTCCCCCTCTCTTCCCTCTCCTCCCCCTCTCTTCCCTCACCCGTCTCCTCCTCCCTCTCCCCTCTCCTCCCCCTCCCCTCTCCTCCCCCTCTCTTCCCTCTCCTCCCCCTCTCTTCCCTCACCCCTCTCCTCCCCCTCTCTTCCCTCTCCTCCCCCTCTCTTCCCTCACCCGTCTCCTCCTCCCTCTCCCCTGTCCTCCCCCTCCCCTCTCGTAGTATTTCGTGGATGGGTGTACAGAGCTCTGCTGCTGTAAGCTGCTCTGCAGTGCAGTGACTAGGCAGGATTTTGAGATTCTTCGTAATGAAATGTGTTGTCCTGCCGAGTGCCACAAGCTACTTTCCACTTGGCCTCAGAGCTGACACTGTCCCTTTGGACATACAGGAAACGCCTACCTGGAACCAGTTAGAAGTAGACTACTGCACTGGAGCTGTGTCCTGTGAGGTCATACTGTCAGAGCTGAACCATGTCTTTAGGGTTAAAGCTGGGAGTCCTACTTAGCTGGGAGTCCTACTTAGCTGGGAGTCCTACTTAGCTGAGAGTCCTACTTAGCTGGGAGTGCTACATAGCTGGGAGTCCTACTTAGCTGGGAGTCCTACTTAGTTGGGAGTCCTACTTAGCTGGGAGTCCTACTTAGCTGGGAGTCCTACTTAGCTGAGAATCCTACTTAGCTGAGAGTCCTACTTAGTTGAGAGTCCTACTTAGCTGAGAGTCCTACTTAGCTGAGAGTCCAACTTAGCTGGGAGTCATACTGTCAGAGCTGAACCATGTCTTTAGGGTTAAAGCTGGGAGTCCTACTTAGCTGGGAGTCCTACTTAGCTGGGAGTCCTACTTAGCTGAGAGACCTACTTAGCTGAGAGTCCTACTTAGCTGGGAGTCCTACTTAGCTGGGAGTCCTACTTAGCTGAGAATCCTACTTAGCTGAGAGTCCTACTTAGTTGAGAGTCCTACTTAGCTGAGAGTCCTACTTAGCTGAGAGTCCTACTTAGCTGAGAGTCCAACTTAGCTGGGAGTCCTACTTAGTTGGGAGTCCTACTTAGCTGAGAGTCCAACTTAGCTGGGAGTCCTACTTAGCTGGGAGTCCTACTTAGCTGAGAGTCCTACTTAGCTGAGAGTCCTACTTAGCTTGGAGTCCACCTTAAAGTTGTTTGATATTTTGGTTGTGACTGGGAGTGTACTCTCCACTGATACATTTATACATTTTGTCAGTGTGATGATGTTAATATTTGTGGCGTTAGGAGCTGTTCTGGGCTGGTGTTGTGAGCGGGGACATATTCCACTATCGGCTGGCTGTGCCGGCCGTCCTGATAAGAGCCTGTGAGTTATCATCATCCAGGGAGGAGAAGTGCAGCGATGAAAACAAACATAGATCTATTATGCTTTAGAAAAACTGCCAGATCAACTCTTGGACCTAAAGCAAATGTATCTAACTTATTCTATAGCGGCTGTTGCAACCACCACAACTGCTCAGATATTCAGAAACCAGCTACCCGGTTCGTAAATACGAGACTGGTGAGTGTGGGTATAGACAGTGAGAGAGAGAGAGAGAGAGAGAGAGAGAGAGAGAGACCCAAACTTAAGGAAAGCTTTGACTATGTACAGACTCAGTGAGCATAGCCTTGCTATTGAGAAAGGCCGCCGTAGGCAGACATGGCTCTCAAGAGAAGACAGGCTATGTGCTCACTGCCCACAAAATGAGGTGGAAACTGAGCTGCACTTCCTAACCTCCTGCCCAATGTATGACCATATTAGAGAGACATATTTCCCTCAGATTACACAGATCCACAAAGAATTCGAAAACAAATCCAATTTTGATAAACTCCCATATCTACTGGGTGAAATTCCACAGTGTGCCATCACAGCAGCAAGATTTGTGACCTGTTGCCACAAGAAAAGGGCAACCAGTGAAGAACAAACACCATTGTAAATACAACCCATATTTATGTTTATTTATTTTAACTTGTGTGCTTTAACCATTTGTACATTGTTACAACACTGTATATATATAATATGACATTTGTCATGTCTTTATTGTTTTGAAACTTCTGTATGTGTAATGTTTACTGTTAATTTTTATTGTTTATTTCACTTTTGTATATTATCTACCTCACTTGCTTTGGCAATGTTAACACATGTTTCCCATGCCAATAAAGCCCCTTGAATTGAATTGAATTGAGAGAGAGAGAGAGAGAGAGAGAGAGAGAGAGAGAGAGAGAGAGAGAGAGAGAGAGAGAGAGAGAGAGAGAGAGAGAGAGAGAGAGAGAGAGAGAGAGAGAGAGAGAGAGAGAGAGAGAGAGAGAGAGAGAGAGAGAGAGAGAGAGAGAGAGAGAGAGAGAGAGAGAGAGAGAGAGAGAGAGAGAGAGAGAGAGAGAGAGAGAGAGAGAGAGAGAGAGAGAGAGAGAGAGAGAGAGAGAGAGAGAGAGAGAGAGAGAGAGAGAGGTTTCTGGTGTGACTTTGCTCTTTTAGTCGTGTGTGTGTGTGTACCCAGGGACAGTGATAGCGCTGCTATGAGTCACTCTGTTTCTCTATCCAATCCGTAGGGTGTACTGTACATTGTGAGTCAGAAGCCACAGAGAGTTTCACTAGTCTACTGAAACACAGAAGAGGGAAATATTAACCTGCATTGTTTCATTTTTCAAGCACATTAATATACACTATATATACAAAAGTATGTGGACACACCTTCAAATTAGTTTATTCAGCAATTTCAGCCACACCCGTTGCTGACAGGTGTATAAAAATTGACCACAGCCATGAAATTTCCCTAGACAAAGATCTGCTGTAGAATGGCCTTACTGAAGAGCTGACTTTCAACGTGGCACCGTCATAAGATGCCACCTTTCCAACAAGTCAGTTCATAACATTTCTGTCTTGCTAGAGCTGCCCCGGGCAACTGTAAGTGCTGTTATTGTGAAGTGGAAACATCTAGGAGCAACAACGGCTCAGCCGCAAAGTGGTAGCTCACACAAGGTCACAGAATGGGATCCTGTCCTCGGTTGCAACACTTACTGCCGAGTTCCAAACTGCCTCTGGAAGCAACATCAGCACAATAACTGTTCTTCGGGAGCCTCATGAAATGGGTTTCCATGGCCGAGCGGCCGCACACAAGCCTAAGATCACCATGCGCTATGTCAAGCGTCGGCTGGAGTGGTGTAAAGTTCACCGCCATTCGACTCTGGAGCAGTGGAAACGCGTTCTCTGGCGTGATGAATCACGCGTCACCATCTGGCAGTCCGATGGATAAGTCTGGGTTTGGCGGATGCCAGTAGAACACTACCTGCCCGAATGCATAGTGCCAACTGTAAAGTTTGGTGGAGGAGGAATAATGATCTAGGGCTGTTTTTCATGGTTCGGGCTAGGCCCCTTAGTTCCAGTGAAGGGAAATCTTAACACATACAATGACATGCTAGACGATTCTCTGCTTCCAACTTTGTGGCAACAGTTTGGGGAAGGCCCTTTCCTGTTTCAGCGTGCAATGCCCCCATGCACAAAGCGAGGTCCACACAGAAATGAATTGTTGAAATCGGTGTGGAAGAACTTCACTGGCCTGCACACAGCCCTGATCTCAACCCCATCGAACACCTTTGGGATGAATTGGAACACCGACTGCGAGCTAGGCCTACTCGCCCAACATCAGTGCCCAAACTCACAAATGCTATTGTGGCTGAATGGAAGCAAGTCCCCGCAGCAATGTTCCAACATCTAGTGGAAAGTCTTCCCAGAAGAGTGGAGGCTGTTATAGAGGTAAAGGGGGGACCAACTCCATATAATGCTCATGATTTTGGAATGAGATGTTCGACGAGCAGGTGTCAACATACTTTTGTACATCTCTGTATGTACAGCAGCACGTATAACACACTTTTCAGACTCCCACTCCATGTTCATCAACATGTATACTTGTGAGTGACAGGAAAAACACCCTTTCTCTTTTTCCATCTCTCTCTTCCCATCTCTCTCTCTCTCTCTTCCCATCTCTTTCTCTCTCTCTCTCTTCCCATCTCTCTCTCTCTCTTCCCATCTCTCTCTCTCTTCCCGTCTCTCTCTCTCTCCCTCTCTCTCTCTATCTCTCTCTCTCTTCCCATCTCTCTCTCTCTCTTCCCATCTCTCTCTCTCTTCCCATCTCTCTCTCTCTCTTCCCATCTCTCTCTCTCTTCCCATCTCTCTCTCTCTTCCCGTCTCCCTCTCTCTCTCTCTCTCTCTCTTCCTATCTCTCTCTCTCTCTCTCTCTCTCTTCCCATCTCTCTCTCTCTTCCCATCTCTCCCTCTCTCTCTTGCCATATCTCTCTCTCTTCCCATCTCTCTCTCTCTCTCTTCCCATCTCTCTCTCTCTTCCCATATCTCTCTCTCTCTCTTCCCATCTCTCTCTCTCTTCCCATATCTCTCTCTCTCTCTTCCCATCTCTCTCTCTTCCCATATCTCTCTCTCTCTTCCCATAACTCTCTCTCTCTTGCCATCTCTCTCTCTCCCTCTCTCTCTATCTCTTATCTTTCTTCCTCAAACTCATGCGTGCTGCAATGTCCTGTACATTGGTTGTGTATGAGATTAGGTCACCTTTCCCTGGGAGAGCATGAACATTCTCTCTATTTCTTTCAATTCAATTCACTTTATTGGCATGACGTAACAATGTACATATTGCCAAAGCTTATTTTGGATATTTACAATATTAAAAAATTAAAATGAGAATCAAAATTGTCAACGGGACAACAGTAACAACAATAACCAAGTGTCAAAATAACCATACATTTAACAATAACAATAAACATACAGTAGAGTACATGTGCAGGTTGATTGGTCTGTCAGACACTGTCCCTCAACTTATGGCAGGCAGCAATGTAGTGCGCTGCCAACCCACAGCTCTCTGCGTCCTCCCCCAACATAACGGGTAGCCTATTCTCATCAGAGAGGTCTTTGAAACCTTGAATAAGGGTTTCAAATTTGGGGAAATGACACTCTCTAATTGTTTTATATTTTTTACATTTTGTCAGGAAATGCAGCTCCGTCTCAGGTTCTGCTGTTGTGCAGTGGTTGCACAGCCTTTCCTCTACAGGGAGCCAGGTTTTCCTGTGTCTACCCTACTCAATCGCAAGGCTGTGCTCACTGAGCCTGTACTTTGTCAAGGTTTTTCTAAGGTTTTGATCAGTAACCATGGTCAAATATTTAGCCACGGTGTACTGTCGATTTAGGGCCAGATAGCACTGCATTTTGCTTTGTGTTTGTGCTTGTGTTTCCCAATAAGCAATATAGTTTTGTTTTGACTGTGTTGTAATTTGGTTTATCCTGATTGATTGGATGTTCTGGTCCTGAGGCTTCAGTGTGTTAGTAGAACAGGTTTGTGAACTCAGGACCAGCTGGATGATGGGACTCTTTTCTTTGCTCAGCTCTTGGCATTGCAGGGCTTGGTAATGATATGAGAGGGGGTCACTGTATTTTAGATGTTTCCAAAACTGAATTGCTCTTTTTTGAGTTTTTATTATTAGTGGATATTGGCCTAATTCTGCCCTGCATGCATTGTTTGTAGTTTTCCTCTGGACATGTAGGATAATCTTACAGAACTCTGCATGCAGGGTTTCAATGGGGTGTTTGTCCCATTTGATGAAATCTTGTTTTGCAAGTGGACCCCACACCTCGCTGCCATAAAGTGCAATTGGTTCAATGACATATTCAATTAGTTTTAGCCAAATTGAATATAATATTAGTTTTAGCCAAATTGAAGGTATTTCAATTTGAATTAGCTTTTTAATGACGTAGAATGCCCTGCGTGCTTTCGCTCTCAGTTCATTCACTGCCTCATTAAGGTGTCCAGTTGAGCTTATTTTTAAACCGAAGTAATTGTAGTGTGCAGTACTCTATATATTTTGTACCAATTGAGAACTTTGGTCTAATTCCCTGAGATTTGGATCTTCTCTGGAAAATCATTATTTTAGTATTTTTGGGGTTTACTGCCAGGGCCCAGGTCTGGCAGTACTACTCTAGCAGGTCCAGGCTCTGCTGTAGGCCATGTGCTGTGGGTGACAGCAGGCATAGGTCATCTGTGAAGAGTAGGCATTTAACTTCTGAATTGTGGAGACTAACACCAGGGGCTGAGGATTTTTCTAGAATAGTGGCCAATTCGTTGAGGTAAATATTGAAAAGTGCAGGGCTCAGATTGCAACCCTGACGAAGGCCCCGCCTCTTATAATACTACAGAAAACCTTCCCCAGGTTACTGTTCACACAAATACCTCTGTAATTGTTAGGGTCAAATTTGTCTCCGTTCTTAAAGATTGGGGTTATGAGTCCTTGATTCCAGATGTCAGGGAAATAACCTACACTCAGGATCAAATTAAACAGTTTTAATATAGCCAATTGAAATTTTTCACGAGTGAGTTTGAGCATCTCATTTAGGATGCCATCAGGTCCGCATGCTTTTTTAAATGTAAATCTTTCTCTCTCTAATATATGGAGATTCTCCATCTATCTCTGGCCTGCCTCTTTCCCTCTCTTCCCTCTCTGTCCACATGTCTGTCATCAGCTTTGAAGCTTCTTGCATGCTGCTGTACCTTTCTGATGCTGCCAGTGGTTCTGGCTGGGGAGGCTGTTACATAGGAGAGCTTAATAAATCCTGTATGAATGCCTTATGATGTAAGTAGTAGGAAATACTGCCTGCTCCTGTCAACGAGGGATATTGGTGCTGTAGACTGGAGCAGAGAAGAAGAAGATGGGAAAGTCTAGTGCTGAGTGATTAACACAGATGCTGTTTTTTCCCCGCTTATTAAACAACTAATTGTCCGATGTCGGTTCAATTACTTGAATTACATTTCTGTTTTTTTTTGTGTGAGCCCAACGCACCAACACTCTAGAGAGAAATCAAATCATTCACGAGAGAAATTAAGTCAAGAATGATGTTTGACGCTGGGCTTAAGGGAGTTGTAGTTTTCATTAAGCAAATGTACGTCGTAGTTCAGCGCAGAAACGTGGTAATTAACTACAGTGACCACAATCCATTGAGGCTGACGAATGCACTTTTCCGCACAGATTGCGTGAGAGAGGAGGCTACACAACACAACAATGAGAGGGATAGAGAGTGACAGTTCGTGAAACTATGCCATATCTACTTTGAAGAACTAGTCAAATGATTTGGTCAGACAGCTCTGCAGCATACGTAGGCAGGCTAGCCTAGATAAATATGATGACTACAGACGGTACAGTATGGGGAGCACAGCAGAGATGATAAATATGATGACTACAGACGGTACAGTATGGGGAGCACAGCAGAGATGATAAATATGATGACTACAGACGGTACAGTATGGGGAGCACAGCAGAGATGATAAATATGATGACTACAGACGGTACAGTATGGGGAGCACAGCAGAGATGATAAATATGATGACTACAGACGGTACAGTATGGGGAGCACAGCAGAGATAAATATGATGACTACAGACGGTACAGTATGGGGAGCACAGCAGAGATAAATATGATGACTACAGACGGTACAGTATGGGGAGCACAGCAGAGATAAATATGATGACTACAGACGGTACAGTATGGGGAGCACAGCAGAGATAAATATGATGACTACAGACGGTACAGTATGGGGAGCACAGCAGAGATAAATATGATGACTACAGACGGTACAGTGTGGGGAGCACAGCAGAGATAAATATGATGACTACAGACGGTACAGTATGGGGAGCACAGCAGAGATAAATATGATGACTACAGACGGTACAGTATGGGGAGCACAGCAGAGATAAATATGATGACTACAGACGGTACAGTGTGGGGAGCACAGCAGAGATAAATATGATGACTACAGACGGTACAGTATGGGGAGCACAGCAGAGATAAATATGATGACTACAGACGGTACAGTATGGGGAGCACAGCAGAGATAAATATGATGACTACAGACGGTACAGTGTGGGGAGCACAGCAGAGATAAATATGATGACTACAGACGGTACAGTATGGGGAGCACAGCAGAGATGATAAATATGATGACTACAGACGGTACAGTATGGGGAGCACAGCAGAGATAAATATGATGACTACAGACGGTACAGTATGGGGAGCACAGCAGAGATAAATATGATGACTACAGACGGTACAGTATGGGGAGCACAGCAGAGATGATAAATATGATGACTACAGACGGTACAGTGTGGGGAGCACAGCAGAGATAAATATGATGACTACAGACGGTACAGTATGGGGAGCACAGCAGAGATAAATATGATGACTACAGACGGTACAGTATGGGGAGCACAGCAGAGATAAATATGATGACTACAGACGGTACAGTATGGGGAGCACAGCAGAGATAAATATGATGACTACAGACGGTACAGTATGGGGAGCACAGCAGAGATAAATATGATGACTACAGACGGTACAGTATGGGGAGCACAGCAGAGATGATAAATATGATGACTACAGACGGTACAGTATGGGGAGCACAGCAGAGATGATAAATATGATGACTACAGACGGTACAGTATGAGATGAGATGATGACTTTGAGGAGAGACAATAAAAACGAAGTAATATACACATATTTTATTATTTCATAGTAATTTATTATTTTTATATCGATGTCTACCCAATGTGGACCTGACAGAGACAATGGAATATTTTCTATGTTTTGGCAATTGAATATACACTATTTTGGGCTTTGTAATTTCCATTAAAAAGCTCTAAAATGATTTTAATGCCATTATTTCATAATGCATTTAACGTGTAAAAAACAATTATTGAAACCAAAAATTGAAAACCATTATTATTTTTTTATAATCGACCCTAACCCGAACTGACCTCAAAAAGCACTACGGGAAACATCCCAGAGAGAGTTGAGCTCCTATCGATCTGATCATCTTTACTAGTTTATCTAGCGTGTCCTGCTAGATATAATCGATGCAGTGCTCATTCGCGAAAAAGGACTTTCGTTGCTCCAACGTGTACCTAACCATAAACATCAATGCCTTTCTTAAAATCAATACACAGAAGTATATATTTTTAAACCTGCATATTTAGCTAAAATAAATCCAGGTTAGCAGGCAATAACCAATTAACCAGGTGAAATTGTGTCACTTCTCTTGCATTCATTGCACGCAGAGTCAGGGTATATAAAACAGTTTGGGCTGCCTGGCTCGTTGCAAACTAATTTGCCAGAATTTTACGTAATTATGACATAACATTGAAGGTTGTGCAATGTAACAGGGATATTTAGACTTATGGATGCCACCCGTTAGATAAAATACGGAACGGTTCCGTATTTCACTGAAAGAATAAATGTTTTGTTTTCGAGATGATAGTTTCCGGATTCGACCATATTAATGACCTAAGGCTCGTATTTCTGTGTGTTATTATGTTATAATTAAGTCTATGATTTGATAGAGCAGTCTGACTGAGCGATGGTGGGCACCAGCCGGCTCGTAACCATTCATTCAAACAGCACTTTCGTGCGTTTTGCCAGCAGTTCTGCTGTTTATGACTTCAAGCTTATCAACTCCCGAGATTTGGCTGGTGTAACCGATGTAAAATGGCTAGCTAGTTAGCGGGGTGCGCGCTAATAGCGTTTCAAACGTCACTCGCTCTGAGACTTGGAGTAGTTGTTCCCCTTGCTCTGCATGGGTAACGCTGCTTCGAGGGTGGCTGCTGTCGATGTGTTCCTGGTTCGAGCCCAGGTAGCGGCGAGGGGAGGAATGGAAGCTATACTGTTACACTGGCAATACTAAAGTGCCTATAAGAACATCCAATAGTCAAAGGTATATGAAATACAAATCGTATAGAGAGAAATAGTCCTATAATTCCTATAATAACTACAACCTAAAACTTCTTACCTGGGAATATTGAAGACTCATGTTAAAAGGAACCACCAGCTTTCATATGTTCTCATGTTCTGAGCAAGGAACTTAAACGTTAGCTTTATTACATGGCACATATTGCACTTTTCCTTTCTTCTCCAACACTTTGTTTTTGCATTATTTAAACCAAATTGAACATGTTTTATTATTTATTTGAGGCTAAATTGATTTTATTGATGTATTATATTAAGTTTAAAAAAAGTGTTCATTCAGTATTGTTGTAATTGTCATTATTACAAAAAAATATAAATAAATCTGTGTAATCATCCTATGACACGCTCTGTGTAACCATGCTATGTCACACTCTGTGTAACCATGCTATGTAATGCCCTGTGTAACCATGCTATGTCACGCCCTGTGTAACCATGCTATGTCACGCCCTGTGTAACCATGCTATGTCACGCTCTGTGTAACCATGCTATGTCACACCCTGTGTAAACATGCTATGTCACATCCTGTGTAACCATGCTATGTCACACCCTGTGTAACCATGCTATGTCACACCCTGTGTAACCATGCTATGTCACATCCTGTATAACCATGCTATGTCACATCCTGTATAACCATGCTATGTCACACCCTGTGTAACCATGCTATGTCACACCCTGTATAACCATGCTATGTCACACCCTGTATAACCATGCTATGTCACATCCTGTATAACCATGCTATGTCACATCCTGTATAACCATGCTATGTCACACCCTGTGTAACCATGCTATGTCACACCCTGTATAACCATGCTATGTCACATCCTGTATAACCATGCTATGTCACACCCTGTATAACCATGCCATGTCACATCCTGTATAACCATGCTATGTCACACCCTGTGTAACCATGCTATGTCACACCCTGTATAACCATGCTATGTCACACCCTGTATAACCATGCTATGTCACACCCTGTATAACCATGCTATGTCACACCCTGTGTAACCATGCTATGTCACATCCTGTATAACCATGCTATGTCATGCCCTGTGGCTGTAGAGATCCCAGAGGGGGTTATGAGTGATGAGATAAGGTGACAACCAGCTGGGTCTCTCTCTGTAGCAGTATGTCTGCCTCTCTGTCAAAGGGTGATTCAGCACCGTTACTCTACACTGCAGGGTTGGAACAAACAGTACATTACTGCTCAACCCTGCCAGGACAGTGGAACATCATCAACTACAGTGTAGCATTGTCTTTGAGAGTCTGATGGACTGGCTGTGTTCACATAAGAGTAGGACCCTTTCAGGATCATGAAACACACTATAGATATTTATATATTTATATTTTCACAGACACTCTAATCCAGTAGTGAGTGCCTACATTTTCATATTGGTCCCCCGTGGGAATTGAACCCACAACCCTGCCGTTGCATGTGCCCTGTTCTTCCAACTGAGCCACACGGGACCACAGATGGATGGATAGAGTAGACCCCGCCTCCACATTAGACCCCGCCTACTAGTCATACTATGGTAGAGATCCCAGAGGGGGTTATGAGTGATGAGATAAGGTGACCCATACAACACACAACTGATAACAGAGGGAAGGAAGATGGACAGGAAAGGAATAACTATATTGGAGAGTATTTTCAGGAGACGGGAGGAGAGGAGGAGAGGGGATGAGGAGGAGGAGGAGAGGGGATGAGGAGGAGGAGGAGGAGGAGAGGGGATGAGGAGGAGGAGGAGAGGGGATGAGGAGGAGGAGGAGAGGGGATGAGGAGGAGGAGAGGGGATGAGGAGGAGGAGGAGACGGGATGAGGAGGAGGAGGAGGAGAGGGGATGAGGAGGAGGAGGAGGAGGAGGAGAGGGGATGAGGAGGAGGAGAGAGGGGATGATGAGGAGGAGGAGAGGGGATGAGGAGGAGGAGAGGGGATGAGGAGGAGGAGGAGAGGGGATGAGGAGGAGGAGAGGGGATGAGGAGGAGGAGGAGAGGGGATGAGGAGGAGGAGGAGAGGGGATGAGGAGGAGGAGGAGAGGGGATGAGGAGAGAGGTGATGAGGAGGAGGTCAAGACCAGTCGTGAGAGAGTAAGGGGGATTGGGAGACTGAGAAGGCCTCTTCAAGCCAGAACAGGGAGCAAAAGGAGGCCACCTCAGTAGCTCTGAGCCCACACAGACAGAAGGATGGGTGGGTTTCTGGAGAAGCCTGAGGGAGGTTTAGGGCCCAGCCTTAGGGTGGACACTTGGCTCCTGAGCTCACTAAATCCTGTGTTCTATTATTGATGGATTTAATTCCCTCTTTCCCTGCATGTAGTCTTTCCCCCTCTCTCCCCCTCTCTCTCTCTCCTCTCATTATACGTGCTAAGCACTCTACCCCTCCCTCTTTCCCTGCATGTACTCTTTCCCCCTCTCTCCCCCTCTCTCCCCCTCTCTCTCCTCTCATTATGCCTGCTGATCACTCTACCTCTCCCTTTCTATCTCCCCGATCAGGTCTGTCTCTCTCAATCCATCACTGATTGTCTCCTCCGACTGTGTACCTTGATCACCAGACAGACTGTGTACCTTGATCACCAGACAGACTGTGTACCTTGATCACCAGACAGACTGTGTACCTTGATCACCAGACAGACTGTGTACCTTGATCACCAGACAGACTGTGTACCTTGATCACCAGACAGACTGTGTACCTTGGTCACTAGACAGACTGTGTACCTTGATCACTAGACACACTGTGTACCTTGATCACCAGACAGACTGTGTACCTTGATCACTAGACAGACTGTGTACCTTGATCACCAGACAGACTGTGTACCTTGATCACCAGACAGACTGTGTACCTTGATCACTAGACAGCCTGTGTACCTTGATCACTAGACAGACTGTGTACCTTGGTCACTAGACAGACTGTGTACCTTGATCACTAGACAGACTGTGTACCTTGATCACCAGACAGACTGTGTACCTTGATCACTAGACAGACTGTGTACCTTGATCACAAGACAGACTGTGTACCTTGATCACTAGACAGACTGTGTACCTTGGTCACTAGACAGACTGTGTACCTTGATCACTAGACAGACGGTGTACCTTGATCACCAGACAGACTGTGTACCTTGATCACTAGACAGACTGTGTACCTTGATCACTAGACAGACTGTGTACCTTGATCACTAGACAGACTGTGTACCTTGATCACTAGACATACTGTGTACCTTGGTCACTAGACAGACTGCGTACCTTGATCACTAGACAGACTGTGTACCTTGATCACTAGACAGACGGTGTACCTTGATCACCAGACAGACTGTGTACCTTGGTCACTAGACAGACTGTGTACCTTGATCACTAGACAGACTGTGTACCTTGGTCACTAGACAGACTGTGTACCTTGGTCACTAGACAGACTGTGTACCTTGATCACTAGACAGACTGTGTACCTTGACACCCATATCTTAAAATTGGCCTTCACCCAACATTGCGATGAATTTCAACCCGAGCTTTGACAGCATGTTTATTAGGTCGTATTGAAAGATCAAAACAACTGTCTTGCCGGACTTTATTTAGGTTTAGTTTATTATCACTAAATCGAACACAGAATTGTTTTCTGTTGAAGCACGACCACTGCTCTCTCCCATCTCAGGCCTGTGGTCAGACCAATGAGTGGTGATTGGCTGCTTCTCCCTGGTGTTCTGTCTAGCTGGGCTGATCCCAGATCTGTGTCATCCCTGGCTCCTGCCAGCTTGTGTCAGCTCTCACAACACAATGCTGAGACATCCATAGTTCTCACCAAGGAAGTTAGCGTGTGTGTGTGTGTGTGTGTGTGTGTGTGTGTGTGTGTGTGTGTGTGTGTGTGTGTGTGTGTGTGTGTGTGTGTGTGTGTGTGTGTGTGTGTGTGTGTGTGTGTGTGTGTGTGTGTGTGTGTGTGTGTGTGTGTGTGTGTGTGTGTGTGTGACCTCACTGTCGTCTTCGTACTTGAATATAATAGCTTGTTTTGTTGGTTTAAAACAGTATGTGATGTCCTGCCTGGTCCACAGAGTCAGTACCTGTTTGTGTGTCGTTTGTTTTCCTCTCAGGCTGGCTGTCACTGCAGCGTGATAGAGAGACACGGAGAAAGACGAGGAGACGAGAGAGGGAGAGAGGGGCTGTCTGCCTCCATGTCTGCTCCTGTCCCTTCCACTCGGAGATCTGCGTCTGGCTCACGCAGGTACAGCACTGCATACACACTTACCTACCTATCTAAAGCTCGTACTCTCTCTGTCTGTCGTCAGTTCTCTAATTCATCTGCAATCTTTCTCCTTTCACCTTCTTTTTAGATTAACTTCAAACTCTTATGTAGTCAACCCTCTCAGTCAACCTTCCTCAGTCAACCTTCCTCAGTCAACCTTCCTCAGTCAACCTCTCAGTCAACCCCTCAGTCAACCCCCCAGTCAACCCCATCAGTCAACCCCTCAGTCAACCTCTCAGTCAACCTCTCAGTCAATCCCTCAGTCAACCTCTCGGTCAACCTCTCGGTCAACCCCTCGGTCAACCACTCAGTCAACCTCCCTCAGTCAACCTACCTCAGTCAACCTCTCAGTCAACCTCTCGGTCAACCCCTTGGTCAACCACTTAGTCAACCTCCCTCAGTCAACCTCCCTCAGTCAACCTCCCTCAGTCAACCCCTCAGTCAACCCCCCCAGTCAACCTCTTAGTCAACCTCTTTGTCAACCTCTTAGTCAACCTCTCAGTCAACCTCTTAGTCAACCTCTTAGTCAACCTCTTAATCAACCTCTTAGTCAACCTCTCAGTCAACCTCTCGGTCAACCTCTCGGTCAACCTCTTAGTCAACCCCCCTTAGTCAACCTCTTAGTCAACCCCCCTTAGTCAACCTCTTAGTCAACTCTCAGTCAACCCCTCAGTCAACCTCTTAGTCAACCTCTTAGTTAACCTCTTAGTCAACCTCTTAGTCAACCCCTTAGTCAACCTCTTAGTCAACCCCTCAGTCAACCCCTTAGTCAACCTCTTAGTCAACCTCTTAGTCAACCCTCAGTCAACCCCTCAGTCAACCTCTAAGTCAACCTCTTAGTCAACCCTCAGTCAACCCCTCAGTCAACCTCTTAGTCAACCTCTTAGTTAACCTCTTAGTCAACCTCTTAGGCAACCCCTCAGTCAACCTCTCAGTCAACCCCCCTTAGTCAACCCTCCTTAGTCAACCTCTTAGTCAACCCCTTAGTCAACCCCTCAGTCAACCTCTTAGTCAACCTCTTAGTTAACCTCTTAGTTAACCTCTTAGTTAACCCCTCTCTCTCTTGCATCTCTCTGTTGTTCTCCATACCTCCTCTATTTTGTCCTCTTATTTTCACCCACAAGAAATAGTCAGTGGTGAAGATAATGGTTCTGTCCCACCCAGAGACCATTTATAATGATGGGGTGTCTCCTTGAATAAATGTTGTGTGTGAACGTGTGTTTGTCTATACTGCTACAGTACAGGAGCTCATAATCTCCTGAGAGAGCTGAGGCTCAGCTTTGCTTCTGTCCCATCAGCTGCTGAGCTCCATAAACGGTTACAGGCCAATGCTTCCCCCTCTCTCTCTCTCTCTCTCTCTCTCTCTCTCTCTCTCCCTCCCTCCCTCCCTCGCTCTCTCTCTCTCTCTCCCTCCCTCCCTCCCTCCCTCGCTCTCTCTCCCTCCCTCCCTCCCTCGCTCTCTCTCTCTCTCTCTCTCTCTTTCTCCCTCGCTCTCTCTCTCTCTTTCTCCCTCGCTCTCTCTCTCTCGCTCTCTCCAATTTCAATTCAAGGGCTTTATTGGTATGGGAAACTCTCTCACTCTGTCTCTCCCTCTGTCTCTCTCTTTCTCTCTCTCTCTCTCTCTCTCTCTCTCTCTCTCTCTCTCTCTCTCTCTCTCTCTCTCTCTCTCTCTCTCTCTCTCTCTCTCTCTCTCTCTCTCTCTCTCTCTCTCTCTCTCTCTCTCTCTCTCTCTCTCTCTCTCTCTCTCTCTCTCTCGGTCCCCCCCTCCCTCTGCAGTCAGGATTGTGTCAGCATTTGAGAGCTTTGCTTTTCTGTCTTTTTATCTGACAGTGATTTGACCATGTAACTGTTTTGTTAGCTAAAGTGAATGTGTTGAGTTTCTATAAATCTATAAATGGAGTGAATGACTGGTCAGTAGTTCATTTATTCAACATAAGTGTTACTGTACTGTCACCTTGCACTCCATGTCTTTATGTCTTTACATTGATCTTTCACCTAAATGAATAACTCATGTGCAATGTCCTAGCTACAGAGCAGCGGTAGCATGAAATCTGTCTCTCGTCTCTCTTCCCAGATTCAACCCTCTGAATGCTCTGCAGCCCAAACGCCGCTTGCAGCAAATGCTGTCGTCGCCCTCCTCGTCCGTACCCGTACCCGTACCCACGCGCCCTGCGTGAGAAACAATTCTGTTATACTGTCCCAGAGAGCATGCTCTGTAACTGCAGCTGCAGAACCACTAGAATGTACTGTACATGGAGAGGAGGAGATGTGCTGTAGTCATAGCTGGACAGACAGACAGAGATCAATTGATCTCTGATATTCACTGATAAACCCTCAGATGCACCAAACAGATTGGGTGGTACACTGACATTGCCAATATTATAGCCAATAGCTTGATGAGGTGATTGACAACAGTAACTGTACTGTACAGCTGTGGTTAAAGTGACAGTGCTGTACAATCTCAAACCATCTTCAAACAGGACCACAGTTAGTTACTGTATGTTAGTTATAAGAGCATTGTCTCTGTCCACATTCTCGTCTCACTTCTTGCAACCATTCTGTATAGGAGTATTCCGCACACAGCCTTCTCTTATACCACCCGGTCTTCTCTTATACCACCCGGCCTTCTCTTATACCACCCGGCCTTCTCTTATACCACCCGGCCTTCTCTTATACCACCCGGCCTTCTCTTATACCACCTGGCCTTCTCTTATACCACCCGGCCTTCTCTTATACCACTTGGCCTTCTCTTATAGCACCCGGCCTTCTCTTATACCACCCAGCCTTCTCTTATACCACCCGGCCTTCTCTTATACCACCCGGCCTTCTCTTATACCACCCGGCCTTCTCTTATACCACCCGGCCTTCTCTTATACCACCCGGCCTTCTCTTATACCACCTGGCCTTCTCTTATACCACCCGGCCTTCTCTTATACCACCCGGCCTTCTCTTATACCACCCGGCCTTCTCTTATACCACCCGGCATTCTCTTATACCACCCAGCCTTCTCTCATACCACCCGACCTTCTCTAATACCACCCAGCCTTCTCTCATACCACCCGACCTTCTCTAATACCACCCAGCCTTCTCTTATACCACCCAGCCTCCCTACACATAATACCACCCGGCCTTCTCTTATACCACCCGGCCTTCCTACACATCTTACCTACCAGGGTCCATCTCAAAGGAGAATCAATGTATTTAAACAGCCATTTTTATATCAGCAGATGTCACAAAGTGCTATAAACATAGCTGGACATGTAATGATGGACTCCAATTGTGCCAAACCCTTATTTAGTCTATATATTTGACATGTTCTACCTTTCTTTCCAGGCTTGCTTCCCCTGCTCTCCTCAGCTTGACCATGTTTTCTGTTTGTATGCTGTTGGCCTTCGTCATAACCTGTCATACCCTATCCTGACCCTTCCTACAATCCCCAGGCTGCTATATCTGTCATATCTGTTTTGCTTATCTCCTCCCACCCAGTCTGGAAGCCAGTGATTGGGCAAAACCCCTGTCCTCCTAGATAACAGACAGCCTTTGATTGCTTTGTTTAATTGGCTGTCATTAGTAAATCGACCAATTGGTCAACAGTAACAGATGAATACAGTACAGGAGTTGACCATCACCGTGCCCCTTTCCCCTCACTAATAGAATTGGAAAAGGACAGGTAAC
>NC_092102.1:45346878-45376878 GCF_045679555.1 Salvelinus alpinus | reverse complement strand
GAGATGAACGTACTTTGGTGCGGAAAGTGCAAGTCAATCCCAGAACAGCAGCAAAGGACCTTGTGAAGATGCTGGAGGAAACAGGTACAAAAGTATCTATATCCACAGGAAAACGAGTCCTATATCGATATAACCTGAAAGGCCGCTCAGCAAGGAACAAACCACTGCTCCAAAACCGCCATAAAAAGCCAGACTACGGTTTGCAACTGCACATGGGGAAAAATATTGTACTTTTTGGAGAAATGTCCTCTGGTCTGATGAAACAAAAATAGAACTGTTTGGCCATAATGACCATCGTTATGTTTGGAGGAAAAAGGGGGATGCTTGCAAGCCGAAGAACACCATCCCAACCATGAAGCACAGGGGTGGCAGCATGTTGTGGGAGTGCTTTGCTGCAGGAGGGACTGATGCACTTCACAAAATGGATGGCATCATGAGGGAGGAAAATGATGTGGATATATTGAAGCAACATCTCAAGACATCAGTCAGGAAGTGAAAGCTTGGTCACAAATTGGTCTTCCAAATGGACAATGACCCCAAGCATAATTCCAAAGTTGTAGCAAAATGGTTTAAGGACAACAAAGTCAAGGTATTGGATTGGCCATCACAAAGCCCCAACCTCCATCCTATAGAAAATGTGTGGGCAGAACTGAAAAAGCGTGTGCGAGCAAGGAGGCCTACAAACCTGACTCAGTTACACCAGCTCTGTCAGGAGGAATGGGCCAAAATTCACCAAACTTATTGTGGGAAGCTTGTGGAAGGCTACCCGAAACGGTTGACCCAACTTAAACAATTTGAAGGCAATGCTACCAAATACTAATTGAGTGTATGTAAACTTCTGACCCACTGGAAATGTGATGAAAGAAATAAAAGCTGAAATAAATCATTCTCTCAGCAATTATTCTGACATTTCACATTCTTAAAATAAAGTGGTGATCCCAAATGACCCAAGACAGGGAATTTTTACTCTGATTAAATGTCAGGAATTGTGACAAACTGAGTTTAAATGTATTTGGCTAAGGTGTATGTAAACTTCTGACTTCAACAGTATCTCTTCCTCCATGATGGCCTTTCATGTCTTGGCAAGTTCTGTCTCGTGGTTTTTTTTGTGGGCATGTTTGTGTGCATGATGACGTTTTGCGCGTGATTACTGTTGGTTGAAGCGGATCATTGGTGTCTGTGTTGTATCATGTAGTAACTATGTCCCTGTCACTCCGGAACAGACGGACAGCTGCCCCAGTCAGCAACAGAGATCCCCATGGCAACGCCTCTCTCAGCAGCAGCAGCACTAACTCTGGCTCCTGCAAGGGCAGTGACTGCAGCCCCACCAAGGGGTAAGATTCAAAATGGCTTCCGCATCAATCTTTAAGACAGCGCTCGATGCCCCTGATAGGTCAGCGTTATAACGACATATGCAGCGTTTACTGTGAATCGGCAAACGCAGGAACACGGCCTTAGTGGCGGCAGGTAGCCTAGTAGTTAGAGGTAGGTAGCCTAGTAGTTAGAGGCAGGTAGCCTAGTAGTTAGAGGTAGGTAGCCTAGTAGTTAGAGGCAGGTAGCCTAGTAGTTAGAGGCAGGTAGCCTAGTGGGTAGAGGTAGGTAGCCTAGTAGTTAGAGGTAGGTAGCCTAGTAGTTAGAGGCAGGTAGCCTAGTAGTTAGAGGTAGGTAGCCTAGTAGTTAGAGGTAGGTAGCCTAGTGGGTAGAGGTAGGTAGCCTAGTAGTTAGAGGTAGGTAGCCTAGTAGTTAGAGGTAGGTAGCCTAGTAGTTAGAGGTAGGTAGCCTAGTAGTTAGAGGCAGGTAGCCTAGTAGTTAGAGGCAGGTAGCCTAGTAGTTAGAGGTAGGTAGCCTAGTAGTTAGAGGTAGGTAGCCTAGTAGTTAGAGGTAGGTAGCCTAGTAGTTAGAGGTAGGTAGCCTAGTAGTTAGAGGTAGGTAGCCTAGTAGTTAGAGGTAGGTAGCCTAGTGGGTAGAGGTAGGTAGCCTAGTAGTTAGAGGTAGGTAGCCTAGTAGTTAGAGGCAGGTCGCCTAGTAGTTAGAGGTAGGTAGCCTAGTAGTTAGAGGTAGGTAGCCTAGTAGTTAGAGGTAGGTAGCCTAGTAGTTAGAGGTAGGTAGCCTAGTAGTTAGAGGTAGGTAGCCTAGTAGTTAGAGGTAGGTAGCCTAGTAGTTAGAGGTAGGTAGCCTAGTAGTTAGAGGTAGGTAGCCTAGTAGTTAGAGGTAGGTAGCCTAGTAGTTAGAGGCAGGTAGCCTAGTAGTTAGAGGTAGGTAGCCTAGTAGTTAGAGGTAGGTAGCCTAGTGGGTAGAGGTAGGTAGCCTAGTAGTTAGAGGTAGGTAGCCTAGTAGTTAGAGGTAGGTAGCCTAGTAGTTAGAGGTAGGTAGCCTAGTGGGTAGAGGTAGGTAGCCTAGTAGTTAGAGGTAGGTAGCCTAGTAGTTAGAGGTAGGTAGCCTAGTAGTTAGAGGTAGGTAGCCTAGTAGTTAGAGGCAGGTAGCCTAGTAGTTAGAGGTAGGTAGCCTAGTAGTTAGAGGTAGGTAGCCTAGTAGTTAGAGGTAGGTAGCCTAGTAGTTAGAGGTAGGTAGCCTAGTAGTTAGAGGTAGGTAGCCTAGTAGTTAGAGGTAGGTAGCCTAGTAGTTAGAGGTAGGTAGCCTAGTAGTTAGAGGTAGGTAGCCTAGTAGTTAGAGGTAGGTAGCCTAGTAGTTAGAGGTAGGTAGCCTAGTGGGTAGAGGTAGGTAGCCTAGTAGTTAGAGGTAGGTAGCCTAGTAGTTAGAGGCAGGTAGCCTAGTAGTTAGAGGTAGGTAGCCTAGTAGTTAGAGGCAGGTAGCCTAGTAGTTAGAGGCAGGTAGCCTAGTGGGTAGAGGTAGGTAGCCTAGTAGTTAGAGGTAGGTAGCCTAGTAGTTAGAGGCAGGTAGCCTAGTAGTTAGAGGCAGGTAGCCTAGTGGGTAGAGGTAGGTAGCCTAGTAGTTAGAGGTAGGTAGCCTAGTAGTTAGAGGCAGGTAGCCTAGTAGTTAGAGGTAGGTAGCCTAGTAGTTAGAGGCAGGTAGCCTAGTAGTTAGAGGCAGGTAGCCTAGTGGGTAGAGGTAGGTAGCCTAGTAGTTAGAGGTAGGTAGCCTAGTAGTTAGAGGCAGGTAGCCTAGTAGTTAGAGGTAGGTAGCCTAGTAGTTAGAGGTAGGTAGCCTAGTGGGTAGAGGTAGGTAGCCTAGTAGTTAGAGGTAGGTAGCCTAGTAGTTAGAGGTAGGTAGCCTAGTAGTTAGAGGTAGGTAGCCTAGTAGTTAGAGGTAGGTAGCCTAGTAGTTAGAGGTAGGTAGCCTAGTAGTTAGAGGTAGGTAGCCTAGTGGGTAGAGGTAGGTAGCCTAGTAGTTAGAGGTAGGTAGCCTAGTAGTTAGAGGCAGGTAGCCTAGTAGTTAGAGGTAGGTAGCCTAGTAGTTAGAGGTAGGTAGCCTAGTGGGTAGAGGTAGGTAGCCTAGTAGTTAGAGGTAGGTAGCCTAGTAGTTAGAGGTAGGTAGCCTAGTAGTTAGAGGTAGGTAGCCTAGTAGTTAGAGGCAGGTAGCCTAGTAGTTAGAGGCAGGTAGCCTAGTAGTTAGAGGTAGGTAGCCTAGTAGTTAGAGGTAGGTAGCCTAGTAGTTAGAGGTAGGTAGCCTAGTAGTTAGAGGTAGGTAGCCTAGTAGTTAGAGGTAGGTAGCCTAGTAGTTAGAGGCAGGTAGCCTAGTAGTTAGAGGTAGGTAGCCTAGTAGTTAGAGGCAGGTAGCCTAGTAGTTAGAGGCAGGTAGCCTAGTAGTTAGAGGCAGGTAGCCTAGTAGTTAGAGGCAGGTAGCCTAGTAGTTAGAGGCAGGTAGCCTAGTAGTTAGAGGTAGGTAGCCTAGTAGTTAGAGGTAGGTAGCCTAGTAGTTAGAGGTAGGTAGCCTAGTAGTTAGAGGTAGGTAGCCTAGTAGTTAGAGGCAGGTAGCCTAGTAGTTAGAGGCAGGTAGCCTAGTAGTTAGAGGTAGGTAGCCTAGTAGTTAGAGGTAGGTAGCCTAGTAGTTAGAGGTAGGTAGCCTAGTAGTTAGAGGTAGGTAGCCTAGTAGTTAGAGGTAGATAGCCTAGTAGTTAGAGGCAGGTAGCCTAGTAGTTAGAGGTAGGTAGCCTAGTAGTTAGAGGCAGGTAGCCTAGTAGTTAGAGGCAGGTAGCCTAGTAGTTAGAGGCAGGTAGCCTAGTAGTTAGAGGCAGGTAGCCTAGTAGTTAGAGGCAGGTAGCCTAGTAGTTAGAGGCAGGTAGCCTAGTAGTTAGAGGTAGGTAGCCTAGTAGTTAGAGGTAGGTAGCCTAGTAGTTAGAGGTAGGTAGCCTAGTAGTTAGAGGCAGGTAGCCTAGTAGTTAGAGGTAGGTAGCCTAGTAGTTAGAGGTAGGTAGCCTAGTAGTTAGAGCGTTGGGCCAGTAACCGAAAGGTTGCTGGATCGAATCCCCGAGGTGACAAGGTAAAAATCTGCCTTTCTGCTCCTGAACAAGGCAGTGTTCCTAGGCTGTCATTGTAAATAATAATTTGTTCTTAACTGACTTGCCCAGTTAAATAAAATGTTAATGTTAAAAATAAAACAAGCTGTACAGCGAATCTTCAGTGATATGTATTGAATCGAGCCCTAAGCCAAGGTAGTTATGCCTCATGTTGGTATCGTGCTTCTGCATGGGAGAATGAGTGCCTACTGAAAAGTAGCCTATGAGCATGTTGTATTTTGAAGGATAAGGACATGTTATTCTAAGGCCTTATAACTTGTTATAAGAATGTATTGACCTTTAATAAAAGCTCTAATCCTGACTTGGTGAAACTGCCACGTCCGTTTGGGATATTAAAAGAACAAAGACGTTACTACTTTCCCCGCTGACATCATCACAGGCGTAATAGAACTGCAGAATATGTAATGCACCTTTTCTTTTTAAATACCCACTGCTGCCGCAGGCTTACAGAATGTAACGGGTTCTATACCTGTCCTCTTGTTTCCTCTCTCTCTCCAAGGCGTCACATGAAGGCATACACGTCATGTACAGATAACCATGGCATCCGCCCCCCTCCCCCGGAGCAGTACCTCACACCCCTGCAGCAGAAGGAGGTGTGTATCAGACACCTGCGGGCCCGCCTCAAGGAAACCGTGGACAGGCTGCAGGACAGGTGAGACGCAGGGACACACACTGGCATCTCCAGACAGTAACCCTGGTCTCATTTAAACAGGTTCTCTTTCTGAACGTACATTATGTCAATTACATTTAGGTTTGAGCATTTTATGTTTTGGAAATATGATGGTCTTTGAAGTTATAGTCTGTCTGTCTGTCTGTCTGTCTGTCTGTCTGTCTGTCTGTCTGTCTGTCTGTCTGTCTGTCTGTCTGTCTGTCTGTCTGTCTGTCTGTCTGTCTGTCTGTCTGTCTGTCTGTCTGTCTGTCTGTCTGTCTGTGTCTCTCTCACAACCTTCCTTGTTTATTCTCTGCATTTCTGTCTCAGGGACTCTGAGATCGATGAGTTGAGGACTCAGTTGTCTCGTATGCAGGAGGACTGGGTTGAAGAGGAGTGTCATCGCGTCGAGACCCAGCTGGCTCTGAAGGAGGCACGCAGGGAGATCCAGCAGCTCAAGGAAGTTGTGGACGTGGTGTGCACCAACCTCAGCTCCAGCGACTCCACCGACACCAGTGTCCAGAAATACTTCCAGGACATCAACGTCCAGAACCACAAGCTGGAGACCCTGCTGCTCAGCATGGAGCTGGCTCAGAACGGGGTGGCCAAGGAGCAAGAGGCTGCTGCTGCAGCACGAGGAGCGGCAGGGTGGGCTGGGGCTGGGAGGCCTGGGACTGCGGGGTCATGGCCTGGAAGTAGTCCCGCTGCATCAGGGACTGGATGGGGTGGCTCCAAGAGTCTGTGTGGGTCTTGTGACGGCTCCCCCGCCCGCTCTCTGCCCCATAGCTTCACCTACACCAAGCTGAGCGACCATGCGCTGGCGGATAAGAACGGGAACGGCCTTTCAGGGGAGGAGAACCATGACAGTGGCTTTGTGTGCTGTGGGGAGAGTCACAGTGCAGCCAGCAGTCACAGTCACAGTCGCAGTGCAGCCAGCAGTCACAGTCACAGTCGCAGTGCAGCCAGCAGTCACAGGGCAGATCTGCTCCTGGAGGCAGCCTTCCTGTCTGAGGAGACAGCCTCTCTGCTCAGCACCTACTCCCACCTGCCACACTTCTCCAACTACGACAAGCTGTGCCCCGGGAAGGACAGGGTAGCGCCCCTACGCTGTGCCATGGGTGGGGCGGGCAGCCACCCCTGTCTGTCCCACCACCACCTTTACCTGCACCACCCCAGGGAGCAGGCCGTCCAGACAGAGAGCTGCCCCGTCCCCGTGGGGGTTGGCTACGCCTCTGACCTGGACACCATTGCAGAGCGCACGTTCCGCTCTCAGGCCTGCAGCCCCACCTCCACCTGGGTCTCAGACGAGGGAGACGACCTGGACTCGGTTACCATGACGTCAGTCACCACGACAACCCTCACAGCTACAACAGAGGCCGGTCCTGGCCCTCCGTTACCCAGCTCTTCATGCCTCTCAGTTGATATGCCCTCCCTCTCAGTGGAGGAGGATGGGGAGGCGGTGGGGGAGTTGGAGAGGCAGACAGAGGTAGTGGGGGAGAGTGCCGGGGGGATGGTAGAGGCAGGCAAGCAGGAGGAGGTCAGGGAGTTAGATGTAGATAGTCAGAGGGAGGAAGTGGAGGTGAGGAATCAGGGAGAGTTGGAGGAGGTGTGGTCAGTGGAGCTGGAGGAGGTGAGGTCAGTGGAGCTGGAGGAGGTGAGGTCAGTGGAGCTGGAGGAGGTGAGGTCAGTGGAGCTGGAGGAGGTGAGGTCAGTGGAGCTGGAGGAGGTGAGGTCAGTGGAGCTGGAGGAGGTGAGGTCAGTGGAGCTGGAGGAGGTGAGGTCAGTGGAGGAGGTGAGGTCAGTGGAGCTGGAGGAGGTGAGGTCAGTGGAGCTGGAGGAGGTGAGGTCAGTGGAGGAGGTGAGGTCAGTGGAGGGGGAGGAGGTGAGATCAGTGGAGCTGGAGGAGGTGAGGTCAGTAGAGGTTGAGGAGGTGAGGTCATTGGAGGAACAGCCCCACACCTCCCAGCCCAGGGGAAGTTTGTTGCAGCAGGAGGAGATCGCTGGGGTGACGGTGGTGGAGGTTGATGATGATGAAGATCAGGCTCAGGGAGCAGTAGGGGGAGAAGAGGAGTCTACCTCGTCTGGGTCTGGACCAGCAGTGAAGAGCTACTGGAGCCGCCACTTCCTGGTTGACCTGCTGGCGGTGGCGGTACCCGTGGTGCCCACGGTGGCATGGCTGTGCCGGGGGCCGCGGGGCGATGCCCTGCCCATTTACCACTTTGGCTCCCTGCTGCGTGGCTGCTGCACCGTGGCCCTCAGCTCCCTGCGCAGGGCCGGGGGAGTCAGGCACTACCCTGCAGGCACGGGTGGGGGAGCCATGGGAGGCACAGAGATCTGAGACAGGCCCCATGACACCCTGGGAGCTGCACACACACAACCCTGCCCTCTCTGGTCCTGGGTCGTCCTCCACCTGATGTACTGGGTAAAGGAATGAGGGGAGGAATGATTCTGAAGACAGGACAGCCTCCTAACGAACCGTATAACTCTCTCCTTTGAGCCTGGCTCCTGGTGACCTCTTCCACCTCCTCTGCTGGACTGAGAAGAGACACCAGGATGTGTTGAAGTGACACTGAATGGTTGAACTGAATGATTGAATGGAAACGGAATAACCTGAGGGTGTGATTGATGCTGATTCTAACTTCTCTCTCTAGTGTGCAGGGAGACTGAACGGTCTGTCAGTCTCTGTGTGGTCTCTTCATTGGTTCAGTTCAATTTTGACTCGTGGTGTGTAAGTATATGTGCACACGACGTGTGTGTGAGTGTGTTGCGTGTGTGTTCTTCTCTGTTGTGTCGATGTGTAGCCAAAGCACCTGGATGTTTGAAGGCAATCACAGCCATAGCTGTGCAGTAGATGGTATGCTCATTTAGGAGTGAATGATGGGACATATGGCCTTTCCCCCCTAAAGGTACCAGGCAAGCTGCTGCTGTACATTTCTGCTTCCTGTCACTGGTGTCCTAGATTAACAATCACTCTTGTAGCATTCAGTCCATGTCCACGGTCCAAGAGTTAGTCATTCCAGACCCATGAACCGGAAACATCTCAAGAAGGAATCATTTATAGAGATACAATTATTCAAAACAAAGTTTATTGTCCTGTTAAAAATTGGAGAAAAAAAGTATTATGGACTTAGTGTGAGGATTGTCACGGTAATCTGTTGTTATTTGAATGTTTGCATTGAAATCAAATTATGACTTGAGTTGGCAGGATTTGAGTGTCTTGTTATTTTGGGCTGTAATGAATGTAAGGTCGTTGAGATGTAAAATAGTTGAAAGGCTGAGCAAGCAGACGCTGTACTGTAATGTTTTGGTATTAATCTCTGTTGGGGACTAATGAACTGACGTCCTAAAGATTGTGATGCAACCAGCGAGAACAGTCCTTTGAGTTGAAGTATATTGAGTTGTTCAGAGAGGAAACGGGAATAGATCTTGTCATTTGTTTAGTCATCCGTTCGCCATTTTGTTCTGCACTATTATTCACTTTATGAAGTTAAGCAATTCCATTTTCCCCAATTGCTTGAAGTCAAGTTTGTGTTTCCAATGTCTAATATGTCCAGTTTATTTATTTATTTTTTACCCCTTTTTCTCCCCAATTTCGTGGTATCCAAATTGGTAGTTACAGTCTTGTCTCATTGCTGCAACTCCCGTACGGACTCGGAAGAGGCGAAGGTTGAGAGCCGTGTGTCCTCCGAAACACAAACCAACCAAGCCGCACTGCTTCTTGACACAATGCCCGGAAGCAAGCCGCACCAATGTGTCAGCGTGCACTGCGCCCGGCCCGCCACAGGAGTCGCTAGTGCGCGATGGGACAAGGACATCCCTGCCGGCCAAACCCTCCCCTAACCCAGACCAATTGTAAGCCGCACCGTGGGTCTCCCGGTCGCGAACCCAGAATCTCTAGTGGCACAGCTAGCACTGCAATGCAGTGCCTAAGACCACTGCGCCACTCGGGAGGCCTTATGTCCACAGTTTTGCATCAGAGTTTTTTTTCGTGTGCAATATCATTGTGATATTCCATAACTATTCCATAACTGTATTATGGAATACGTTTCCAAAGCAAAAGTGAAATAATCATCTGTAACCAAGAAACAGTTTAATTGAATTTAGATTGTAGCATAGTTGAAGATCCTGACCGTTACAGGCCATTTACCTTTGAATGCTGAGAAACAGCTGCCTTCCATGACTTTCTTTCTTGTACACAATAGTGTTTTACTGCTTCCTGTAAGGTCTGCTGGATGCGCATTTATGTTGTTGCTCTGTAATTCCTGTTATTTTCTGCTGCTTGACAATCCCTTCTCTGCGTGGTTTTGCTTATTTAACCTCTTCGCTATGACTTCCAGCACTTATGAGTAGAAAATCACGAGCAGCAATGAACAAAATAGATTGGCTGATGAATGAATGAACTGCTTGAAGGCCTCTTTACACACATTTCACTACTGTTGTCACGTCTTGTGCTTTTACAGCAGATATGAACAACGTCCACAGCCCTGTTGGGATTTGTAATATGACTCGATATTCTGGGTTGCTGTAATTTCTCCCCCTTCATGTATCATCATCATTACCTATGAATGCCCCCCCTGTCATTTTGTGAGGCCTGCTGGGTAAGGCCTCTAAATGTTTAATTAAAAGCCATATTCCTTCCTGTGAGGGAACGTGTTTGAGAATATCTCTAGCAGAATCCCAATCAATGAAAGTATAGTGTGAGTGATCATCATATTGATATGCATTTATAGACGGACTCAGCTGTAGTCTCCGCGACAGAACATGACGTGTAGGGCCAACCTCACTCAGGCTGGGAGTTATTGGTCCTGCCGTGTAGGGCCAACCTCACTCAGGCTGGTAGTTATTGGTCCTGTCGTGTAGGGCCAACCTCACTCAGGCTGGGAGTTATTGGTCCTGCCGTGTAGGGCCAACCTCACTCAGGCTGGTAGTTATTGGTCCTGACGTGTAGGGCCAACCTCACTCAGGCTGGGAGTTATTGGTCCTGACGTGTAGGGCCAACCTCACTCAGGCTGGTAGTTATTGGTCCTGTCGTGTAGGGCCAACCTCACTCAGGCTGGGAGTTATTGGTCCTGCCGTGTAGGGCAAACCTCACTCAGGCTGGGAGTTAATGGTCCTGTCGTGTAGGGCCAACCTCACTCAGGCTGGTAGTTATTGGTCCTGACGTGTAGGGCCAACCTCACTCAGGCTGGTAGTTATTGGTCCTGACGTGTAGGGCCAACCTCACTCAGGCTGGTAGTTATTGGTCCTGACGTGTAGGGCCAACCTCACTCAGGCTGGGAGTTATTGGTCCTGACGTGTAGGGCCAACCTCACTCAGGCTGGGAGTTATTGGTCCTGACGTGTAGGGCCAACCTCACTCAGGCTGGGAGTTATTGGTCCTGACGTGTAGGGCCAACCTCACTCAGGCTGGGAGTTATTGGTCCTGACGTGTAGGGCCAACCTCACTCAGGCTGGTAGTTATTGGTCCTGACGTGTAGGGCCAACCTCACTCAGGCTGGGAGTTATTGGTCCTGACGTGTAGGGCCAACCTCACTCAGGCTGGTAGTTATTGGTCCTGACGTGTAGGGCCAACCTCACTCAGGCTGGGAGTTATTGGTCCTGACGTGTAGGGCCAACCTCACTCAGGCTGGTAGTTATTGGTCCTGACGTGTAGGGCCAACCTCACTCAGGCTGGTAGTTATTGGTCCTGTCGTGTAGGGCCAACCTCACTCAGGCTGGGAGTTATTGGTCCTGACGTGTAGGGCCAACCTCACTCAGGCTGGTAGTTATTGGTCCTGTCGTGTAGGGCCAACCTCACTCAGGCTGGGAGTTATTGGTCCTGTCGTGTAGGGCCAACCTCACTCAGGCTGGGAGTTATTGGTCCTGCCGTGTAGGGCCAACCTCACTCAGGCTGGGAGTTATTGGTCCTGCCGTGTAGGGCCAACCTCACTCAGGCTGGGAGTTATTGGTCCTGCCGTGTAGGGCCAACCTCACTCAGGCTGGGAGTTATTGGTCCTGACGTGTAGGGCCAACCTCACTCAGGCTGGTAGTTATTGGTCCTGACGTGTAGGGCCAACCTCACTCAGGCTGGGAGTTATTGGTCCTGACGTGTAGGGCCAACCTCACTCAGGCTGGGAGTTATTGGTCCTGACGTGTAGGGCCAACCTCACTCAGGCTGGGAGTTATTGGTCCTGTCGTGTAGGGCCAACCTCACTCAGGCTGGGAGTTATTGGTCCTGTCGTGTAGGGCCAACCTCACTCAGGCTGGGAGTTATTGGTCCTGACGTGTAGGGCCAACCTCACTCAGGCTGGTAGTTATTGGTCCTGTCATGTAGGGCCAACCTCACTCAGGCTGGGAGTTATTGGTCCTGACGTGTAGGGCCAACCTCACTCAGGCTGGGAGTTATTGGTCCTGACGTGTAGGGCCAACCTCACTTAGGCTGGGAGTTATTGGTCCTGACGTGTAGGGCCAACCTCACTCAGGCTGGGAGTTATTGGTCCTGACGTGTAGGTCCAACCTCACTCAGGCTGGGAGTTAATGGTCCTGTCGTGTAGGGCCAACCTCACTCAGGCTGGGAGTTAATGGTCCTGACGTGTAGGGCCAACCTCACTCAGGCTGGGAGTTATTGGTCCTGACGTGTAGGGCCAACCTCACTCAGGCTGGGAGTTATTGGTCCTGACGTGTAGGGCCAACCTCACTCAGGCTGGGAGTTATTGGTCCTGACGTGTAGGGCCAACCTCACTCAGGCTGGGAGTTATTGGTCCTGACGTGTAGGGCCAACCTCACTCAGGCTGGGAGTTATTGGTCCTGTCGTGTAGGGCCAACCTCACTCAGGCTGGGAGTTATTGGTCCTGTCGTGTAGGGCCAACCTCACTCAGGCTGGGAGTTATTGGTCCTGACGTGTAGGGCCAACCTCACTCAGGCTGGTAGTTATTGGTCCTGTCATGTAGGGCCAACCTCACTCAGGCTGGGAGTTATTGGTCCTGACGTGTAGGGCCAACCTCACTCAGGCTGGGAGTTATTGGTCCTGACGTGTAGGGCCAACCTCACTCAGGCTGGGAGTTATTGGTCCTGTCGTGTAGGGCCAACCTCACTCAGGCTGGGAGTTATTGGTCGATCGTGAGTTCCTGCCCGACTATGACTAGATGCGCAGGCGTTGCATTGCGTCAACCAATGGTTGTGTGCCACGTCATCAACTGTGCAGTCTTGGCATCAGATTGCTATATCATATGATGTGGTTAGCTGATGTTCTAGACCTAGCCAGACAGTGTGAGATCTGGCATGCATCTGCAATGTAGTCGGGCGGGAACTCGATTATTTTATACGTTTCTTGAGCAATTCACTGGTGTTTTTAAGGAAAAATCCACTCATAAATGTATATCATGGTATTTGTTTCATTAGTCCACTGTTAATACAGTCCCGAAATGTTTTTGCATGTCAGCAGTCAAGTTTACAAGATATTGGACTTTCAAGAAGCAATGTGTCAAAGTAATGTGGCATGTGACACATTGTTTCTTGAATGTCCAATATCTTGTAAACTTGACTGCTGACATGCAAAAACATTTTGGGACCGTATCAACAGTGGACAAATAAAATTAAAAAATATATATATACATTTGAGGGGATTTTTTTCTCCCTTTAACAGTAAAACACCATCCCTGCACAAAATAAGCTTAATTAACTGTATTGTTTGTGTCTGGGGTGTTCCGGTAATTAAAAGGCTTTTACAGGTAATGCTTATGTTAGAATCACAGTCTGCTAATTGCTTGTTATTGTCCAACAGCTTTTGTATTTTTCTGGGTTTTGAAGCATCATGTGATTTCTGATGTTTTAACAAGCCCAGTTCTTTCCATGTCCACTGTTTGATTTCGTAATGCACTGCTATGATGTTAGATAGTGTTACCTGTCCTGTGACTTTTTATTTGGGAATTATTCCCAGTCTCCAGTGGTACCTGTTTTTGTGTGAAAAGCTTTTAGTATCAACATAGACGATCAGGCTTTATTGGTGGCTCAAAATAACTACTCAAATCACATTTGGAGTCATTGGAGCTCGCATTAGTACATAGTTCATGTAGGGTCATCGCTATATATAGCACCATCAAAATGTTTTAGGAAATTATTTTTGTGAAATGTGACATTGATAAAGGGGTAGCCTACAGTCTTTTGCATTGGAAACTAAAGAATCTAGTCTTTTAACAGGTTTTCCTACTGTGTTACTGTATCCTACATCCATTTCACTCATCTGATTTCACAATATTATTGAAAGATATATTACCTCAGAAATTGTCTTTGTGTTTCATCCATTCAACTCCAAGTAGACCTGGTGCACTTTAGTGTTGGTCTGAGACTGGCTGTGTCATTAGCATTGGAAGAGTGAGGCTATAGTCAGATCTGAGATTGTGTGTGTTTCTCTGGGATATAACAGTACGATCTTTGGGGGAAATCATTTGAAGTTCTCCTTATGAGCTATGTGTATTGAATGTGCACTATCTTATTTTTTGTTTTTCTTTAATTGTCCGATTATTTGTTCCACGTGTAATGGGATCTATACCCAAGATGGTTGAGTTCTATAATATCTGTACCTGAAGGGTACTTTCCCTCTTAAATGCCTTGTATGGGGATAAAACAGCAGTCAATATTAATAGCTGTAGCTAGGTAGATCAATTATCTTTAATGGAAATTAAATATTTTTATGGCAATAGTAGTGACATCACTGTTCTTCAGTACAGATCCATTTTCACTCCCACCATACTGAATAAAAACCAAATGACTATATTAAAACAGCATGGAGAACAACTGACAGTGGTCTCTTTTTCATCCCTTTCTCTGTTCAGTTACACACCCAGTTCTTACCTAAACGGAGGTAATTTAAAATAGCTGTGGAAAAGGAATGTAATCAAGTTGTTGTGGAATTCTTACCTAAACGGAGGTAATTTAAAATAGCTGTGGAAAAGGAATGTAATCAAGTTGTTGTGGAATTCAAGTTTTAGGTTTTTGTTGGGCTTCCTCCCACTGTTGTGTTCTGTGGAGGAAGCCTATTAAATGATAACGTATAAAATTGGATGTGCAGAAATGTGGCCTCTAAGTCCAGCCCTGCTTTAGGGCAATATAGTGCTTAGCTAATCCAGACGGATTTTTCTACATTTTATTTAATAATTTTTGATGAATCACTCCAGTTGGGAGACCCATGAAGTGTGGCACAATTGGCCCAGCGTCATCCGGGTTAGGGGTGGGTTTGGCCAGCTGGGATGTCCTTGTCGTCCATCGCTCTGTAGCGACTCCTTGTGGTGGGCCAGGGGCCTGCACGCTGACCTCTGTCGACCAGCTGTACGGTGTTTCCTCAGACACATTGGTGCAGCTGGCTTCCGGGTTAAGCTAGCAGTGTGTCAAGAAGCAGTGCAGCGGGATTGTGCTTCAGAGGACGCATTGCTCTCGACCTTCGTCCACCCCCGAGTCCGTATGGGAGTTGTAGCGATGGGACAAGACGATAACTACCAATTGGGAAGTACAATAATAGAATCCAAAGTGTCAAGCTACTTCTTCCTCCAGGCAGGAAATGGGTGTTCTAAACTAGGGTAGACATTTAGTTGACATGTCGAAGGATATATCTTCTGTGAACAAACGGGAAGGGGACACTGATATAGCAAAATTTAAAATGTGAACAAAATGATTATTTATTTGTTTTACATGAATTATCTTGGGTTACGTTAAATGCAGAAGACATTTCAGTTGAATTCATTCAGTTGTACAACTGGACTAGGTATCCCCCTTCCCCTTTACATTCGTATATAAACATTTAGATTCTAGCATTTACAGAATGAATGGCTGTGTTGTTTATCAAAGATTACATCAAAATGCAATACAAAACACGCCTCCAAACAAGAAGAGCAATAAAATAACAACATTCTAATATTAAAAAGAAACTCACTGATCAGGGACCAGATTCACAAAACCTTCATAAGAAGAAATGTCTTCTTAACTGCCATTTTTTTCCTTAACTCTGGACTTATGAAGAGAGTTAAGGCAAAGTTGCTATTCCTCAAAAAGGTTATTGGAAATGTTAATGTTTACGTTTTTGCGTGAGAATTGTTTTGTGATTCAGAGCCCAGGTCACGTTTTCCGTCTTGCTGTGCACATCAATCAACAAGTATAGGAAATGATTGTTGGAACCCTTGATACGTACATATTAATAACTTCAGTTTCTTGATTACTTTGTGCAAACAAATCCATTCCCGGTTAACGTCTACATACTTGTTGACATACGTTGTAGTTAATTTTGACTCGACTTGGAACAATAAAAAAAACATTAATGGTTACAGGAAAGTGCACTTAGTGGGTCCGCCCAGCGTAATGTCCCAGCTGCATAGGGGAACAGGTTTATGATCAACAACCATGGAGATCATTGGCTTTTACAGCATTTTGACACAAAAGGTGAAAGGTCACGAGCCAAATAACCATTTCCATGCTCTTTATGGGGAAGCTCTGGACTCATGATAGTGCGCATGGCTTTAAAACAAAAGGTGTACTCAATGCAATGCCACAAACATAATTATAAGAAAACAAAACTGGACTACAAGAGTTATCATATAAAGAGATGAAACATGTAAAAATAGACAAGGGATAGAAGTAGAAAAGGAACTACATCGAATAACAATATTTGAACCATTGAAAAAAAATAAAAGTATATTTAGATTATGCTACGATGAAAGACGAAGGTGGTGACTGTGATACAATAAGTTTTTCAGTACAGAGAGCGAGAGCGAGTTGACCCTATTGGCTGTTTTGGGGGCCCAATGGGAACTCTGGAGATTGTAGACATCCTGCAGGAGGCGTGGTCACGTTCCGGCCTTCACACCTCTGGCACAGAGTGGTCCATGGCTGACCGCAGCAGACCGCTGGACATTCTAAAAAGACAGAAAACACATTCCATTAACCCAAATGATAATAAGTATTCTACCAACCTGAGACTGTATAATGCTATTCCTTAAACTCCTAACTGCTTACCTCTTGACCATGTGTTCGTAGATGAACTTGGGCATGATCGTGATGGTCATGGCTGTAGGAGAGGTGGTCAGGATGTCCTTGATCTGAGCATCCTGCACATCAACAAACAGTATTAACATATACTGAGTGGCCAGTTTATTAGGTACACCACTCTGTTCACAAAACTGGATCGCGAAATACAGACAGTGAGTCACGTGGTCGTGGCTTGCTATAAAAAGCAGGCAGACAGGCATCCAGTTACTGTTAGAATGGACAAAACTAGTGACCTAAGTCTCTTTGAGCGTGATATGATCATCGATCCAGTATCTCAGAAACGGCCGCTCTCCTGGGCTTTTCACGTACGACAGTGTCTAGGGCATTGGAATTCAACTCTGACCTTACAAGGTCCGGAGCCTGCTGATTTTCTGATAATTCATTGCACACACACCTGGTGTCCTAGGTCTAAAATCAGTCCCTGTTTAGGGAAGGGAACAATGAAGAATATACAGTGGAAGTGGCTTCGAGGTCCGGGGTCTAGGTTTTACCGAGAATGGTGCGACAAACAAACGTCAGCGGCAGTCCTGTGGGCGAAACAGCTCGATGATGAGAGAGGTGGAAAGAAAATGACAAGAATTGTGCAAGCTAACAGGCGGGCCCACGAATCTCGGAACACACACAAACTCGTCGATCCTTGTCACGGATTGGCTATTGCAGCATATATCCACACCGGGTTACACTCCTATCAGCTAAAAACAAGAAGCGTCTCCAGTGGGCATTAACCAACACTGGACAATTGAGGAGTGGAAAAACACTGCCTGGTCCAACGAATCACAGTTCCTGTTGCGTCATGCTGAGTCAGGATTTGGCCTAGGCAGCGTGAGTACATGGACCCATCCTGCCTGGTGTCAATGGTACAGGCTGGTGGCGGTAGTGTAATGGTCTGGGGATTGTTTTCCTGTCACACGTCGATACCAATCGAGCAACGATTGAATGCCACAGTGAATCTGATCGTTGTTGCTGACCCAACCCAATAAGAGAGTCTTTGGGATGAGATGGAATGGGCTGTTGGCAGCATGAATGTGCCACCGTCCAATCTGCAGCAACTGCATGATGCCATCGCGTCAGCATCCCTGTGGAACGTTTAAGACACCATGAAGAATCCATGCCCTGAATAATTCAGGCTGTTCTGGAGTCAAAGCGGGGGTCCGAACCGGTAATAGACTTAATAAACTGGCCACCGAGTGTACATTCAACTTTGGACACTGATTCATCGTCAGGGAGAAGTCACCATCAACATTTGAAGTCAAAGCTCACCTTGAGGCCGATAACATTCTGTCCGTTGATCTCACAGATGTAGTGGGCCGTCAGCAGGCCGTTGCGAGCGGCCGAACCATCCTTGACCAGCGAGGTGATGTTGCCCGACTTGAAGATGAACCCAACGTGGCCTGAGCTGTCTTTGTGCATGGTGACAGTACGCTGGAACGGCCTGAAGTCACAACACAAACACAAAGGCTCATGAGGTAGTTAATACTCAAGACCACCACTTAGTAGTAGTGCAGTCCAAATCCTCCATTGTTTTTCATCGTGTCCTTTGGTCAGTATGATATTTTGAGAAAAGGCAAACAAATAACCTCTGATTTAATAGCAAAACACTACAACATGTAGTGTGGTGATATGACCAGCAGGAGGAGCCAGAGCTGTAGTGTTTGTCAGGTTCACAGAGCAACTAAGAACATTTTTACACTCCACCTACTCTAACATTCCCTCTTAACGACCGGACATATTGATGAACATCAACACCTCATGACATAATCCAAGGAACTACACCAAACTGATCAGACCGGACTACACTGTGGCCCTGCGTCGTCCGGGGTAGGGGAGGGTTTGGCCGGGTCATTGTAAAATAAGAATTTGTTCTTAAACTGGCTTGCCTAGTTAAATAAATAAAATAGTATCTGCATGAAATAACGGTGGTCGTCACCTCCTTACCTGTCTCGGACAATGAGCTCGATGCGGGTCTCCGCAGCAACCTTCAGGGCTTTGTGGGCCTTGTTCAGGCTCCAGCCAGCACAGTTCTGCCCGTTGATCTGGAGGACCTGGTCTCCGAAGCGCAGGCCCCCCAGGGCGGCCGGGGAGTTGGCCTGAACCAGCTGGATAAACACGCCCTGAGGAGACGGATAGATAACCGTAATCTGTAGTCTGGTTTGAGGACAGATGGAAAACCGTAATCTGTAGTCTGGTTTGAGGACAGATGGAAAACCGTAATCTGTAGTCTGGTTTGAGGACAGATAGGAAGTCTAATTTACCGCCAGACTACAGATTAGGGATGTGATAATGACTCACATTGTCGATGGCTCTTAGCCTCAGGCCGACCTTCCTATCCTGGTCCTTACAGAGGATGATCTCACGCAGGCCGGGACGGATCTCTGCCCTCTTGATGCCCAAGTCTGACCCCGTCACGGGACACACCATGCCACTGATGCCCATGCCAGAGGACACCGCCACCTGCTGTGGAGAGAAAGAGGTGATATTAAGATAAGAGAGAGGGTAGAGATTGGAAAATAGATGATAGTAGAACGTTCCCATCAACAAGCAGTTGGAGACGGAACGTTCCCATCAACAAGCAGTTGGAGACGGAACGTTCCCATCAACAAGCAGTTGGAGACGGAACGTTCCCATCAACAAGCAGTTGGAGACGGAACGTTCCCATCAACAAGCAGTTGGAGACGGAACGTTCCCATCAACAAGCAGTTGGAGACGGAACGTTCCCATCAACAAGCAGTTGGAGACGGAACGTTCCCATCAACAAGCAGTTGGAGACGGAACGTTCCCATCAACAAGCAGTTGGAGACGGAACGTTCCCATCAACAAGCAGTTGGAGACGGAACGTTACCATCAATAAGCAGTTGGAGATGGAACGTTACCATCAATAAGCAGTTGGAGATGGAACGTTACCATCAATAAGCACTGTCCCTCCTGCCCCCCCCCCCCTAAAACCTAGGCTACATGTCTAATTCATGTACAACTCTGACGAACCAAATCAAGCATCTCTCGTGTTGAACCCTGTGGTTTGAATGTAATCTCTCGTGTTGAACCCTGTGGTTTGAATGTAATCTCTCGTGTTGAACCCTGTGGTTTGAATGTAATCTCTCGTGTTGAACCCTGTGGTTTGAATGTAATCTCTCGTGTTGAACCCTGTGGTTTGAATGTAATCTCTCGTGTTGAACCCTGTGGTTTGAATGTAATCTCTCGTATTGAACCCTGTGGTTTGAATGTAATCTCTCTTGTTGAACCCTGTGTTTTGAATGTAATCTCTCGTGTTGAACCCTGTGGTTTGAATGTAATCTCTCTTGTTGAACCCTGTGGTTTGAATGTAATCTCTCTTGTTGAACCCTGTGGTTTGAATGTAATCTCTCGTGTTGAACCCTGTGGTTTGAATGTAATCTCTCTTGTTGAACCCTGTGGTTTGAATGTAATCTCTCGTGTTGAACCCTGTGGTTTGAATGTATATTTACTAACTACAGTCTGAGTCAGTGTATACACTTCAGAATGTTTCTGTGAAGCAGAGGGAACTTTATCCAGGGCCGTGCGGTCTTCTCCAGAGACCTACAGGATGTGTTGTGTACTGGTGTTAGCTGGCCTGATGGCACTGGGGTCTGCTCTGCTGACGTCTGAGCATCACACAGAGGAAATATCACTCAGTAAAAATAGACCTTACATAATATGACATTCGAGCATCTTATCCCTCACTCAGCCAATGAGGAAATACAGCTGAAATGAGGTCACAACTGACATCCTTCATTTCAGACACATCGGGACGCCATCTGACATCAGCGACAAGAAGTAGGCCTAAATCCTCCACACGCACAACTTACATTGTCTGCCATGGGCACCAAGGCCATGTTCCTCTGCACCTCATCACTGTCAAGGCGCAGGCCCATGTACTCTCCCAGCTCCTCCAGGTTCGGGTACAGGGCTAGGAGTGAACAACACACAGTTAATATATCAACAAAAATAAATCACATGTTATTGGTCACACGCACCAAGTAGACCTTACAGTGAAATGCTTACTTCCAAGCCCTTAAATCACATGTTATTGGTCACATGCACCTAGTAGACCTTACAGTGAAATGCTTACTTCCAAGCCTTTAACCAACAATGCAGTTTTAAGAAGAAAAAAAAAGTGTTAAGAAAGTATTTACTAAAATTAACTGAAGCTAAAAAAAATGTTTTTCAATAAAGTAAAAGTTAAATATTGAAGGAGCAACAATAAAATAACAGCAATGAGGCTATATACAGGGGGGTACCGGTACAGAGTCAATGTGGAGGCTATATACAGGGGGTACTGGTACAGAGTCAATGTGGAGACTATATACAGGGGGTACTGGTACAGAGTCAGTGTAGAGGCTATATACAGGGGGTACCGGTACAGAGTCAATGTGGAGGCTATATACAGGGGGTACCGGTACAGAGTCAATGTGGAGGCTATATACAGGGGGTACTGGTACAGAGTCAATGTAGAGGCTATATACAGGGGGTACCGGTACAGAGTCAATGTAGAGGCTATATACAGGGGGTACCGGTACAGAGTCAATGTGGAGGCTATATACAGGGGGTACCGGTACAGAGTCAATGTGGAGGCTATATACAGGGGGTACCGGTACAGAGTCAATGTGGAGGCTATATACAGGGGGTACCGGTACAGAGTCAATGTGGAGGCTATATACAGGGGGTACCGGTACAGAGTCAATGTGGAGGCTATATACAGGGGGTACCGGTACAGAGTCAATGTGGAGGCTATATACAGGGGGTACCGGTACAGAGTCAATGTGGAGGCTATATACAGGGGGTACCGGTACAGAGTCAATGTGGAGGCTATATACAGGGGGTACCGGTACAGAGTCAATGTGGAGGCTATATACAGGGGGTACCGGTACAGAGTCAATGTGGAGGCTATATACAGGGGGTACCGGTACAGAGTCAATGTGGAGACTATATACAGGGGGTACCGGTACAGAGTCAATGTGGAGGCTATATACAGGGGGTACCGGTACAGAGTCAATGTGGAGACTATATACAGGGGGTACCAGTACAGAGTCAATGTGGAGGCTATATACAGGGGGTACCGGTACAGAGTCAATGTGGAGACTATATACAGGGGGTACCGGTACAGAGTCAATGTGGAGGCTATATACAGGGGGTACCGGTACAGAGTCAATGTGGAGACTATATACAGGGGGTACCGGTACAGAGTCAATGTGGAGGCTATATACAGGGGGTACCGGTACAGAGTCAATGTGGAGGCTATATACAGGGGGTACCGGTACAGAGTCAATGTGGAGGCTATATACAGGGGGTACCGGTACAGAGTCAATGTGGAGGCTATATACAGGGGGTACCGGTACAGAGTCAATGTGGAGGCTATATACAGGGGGGTACCGGTACAGAGTCAATGTGGAGGCTATATACAGGGGGGTACCGGTACAGAGTCAATGTGGAGGCTATATACAGGGGGGTACCGGTACAGAGTCAATGTGGAGGCTATATACAGGGGAGTACCGGTACAGAGTCAATGTGGAGGCTATATACAGGGGGGTACCGGTACAGAGTCAATGTGGAGGCTATATACAGGGGGGTACCGGTACAGAGTCAATGTGGAGGCTATATACAGGGGGGTACCGGTACAGAGTCAATGTGGAGGCTATATACAGGGGGGTACCGGTACAGAGTCAATGTGGAGGCTATATACAGGGGGTACCGGTACAGAGTCAATGTGGAGGCTATATACAGGGGGTACCGGTACAGAGTCAATGTGGAGGCTATATACAGGGGGTACCGGTACAGAGTCAATGTGGAGGCTATATACAGGGGGTACCGGTACAGAGTCAATGTGGAGGCTATATACAGGGGGTACCGGTATAGAGTCAATGTGGAGGCTATATACAGGGGGTACCGGTATAGAGTCAATGTGGAGGGGCACAGGTTAGTCGAGGTAATGGTAATATGTACATGTAGGTAGAGGTAAAGTGACTATGCATAGATAATAAACAGAGTAGCAGCAGCGTAAAAACTGTGGGGGGGGGGGAGACACAATGCAAATAGTCCAGGTAGCCATTTGATTAGCTGTTCAGGGATCTTATGGCTTGGGGATAGAAGTTGTTAAGAAGCTTTTTGGACCGGTACCGCTTGCCGTGTGGTAGCAGAGAGAACAGTCTATGACTTGGGTGGCTGGAGTCTGTCAATTTTTTGGGGCCTTCCTCTGACACCGCCTGGTATAGAGATCCTGGATGGCAAGAAGCTTGGCCCCAGTGATGTACTAGGCCGTATGCACTACCCTCTCTAGCGCCTTGCGGTCGGAGGCCGAGCAGTTGCCAAACTAGGCGGTGATGCAACCAGTCAGGATGCTCTCCATGGTGCAGCAGTATAACTTTTTGAGGATCTGAGGACCCATGCCAAACCTTTTCAGTCTCCTGAAGGAGAATAGGCGTTGTTGTGCCCTATTCACAATTGTCATGGTGTGTTTGGACCATGAAAGTTTGTTGGACACCAAGGAACTTGAAGCTCTCAACCTGCTCCACTACAGCCCCTTAATGATGGTGTTGGAGTCGTGCTTGGCCATGCAGTCATGGGTGAACAGGGAGTACAGGAGGTGACTGAGCATGCACCCCTGATGGGCCCCCATGTTGAAGATCAGCGTGGCAGATGTGTTATTACCGACTCTTACCACCTGGGGGTGGCCCGTCAGGAAGTCCAGGATCAAGTTGCAAAGGGAGGTGTTTAGTCCCTGGGTCCTTAGATCATCACTAAGCTAAGGACCCTGTAGGGCATGGTCCTCTGTAGTTCAGTTGGTAGGGCATGGTCCTCTGTAGTTCAGTTGGTAGGGCATGGTCCTCTGTAGTTCAGTTGGTAGGGCATGGTCCTCTGTAGTTCAGTTGGTAGGGCATGGTCCTCTGTAGTTCAGTTGGTAGGGCATGGTCCTCTGTAGTTCAGTTGGTAGGGCATGGTCCTCTGCAGTTCAGTTGGTAGGGCATGGTCCTCTGCAGTTCAGTTGGTAGGGCATGGTCCTCTGCAGTTCAGTTGGTAGGGCATGGTCCTCTGCAGTTCAGTTGGTAGGGCATGGTCCTCTGCAGTTCAGTTGGTAGGGCATGGTCCTCTGCAGTTCAGTTGGTAGGGCATGGTCCTCTGCAGTTCAGTTGGTAGGGCATGGTCCTCTGCAGTTCAGTTGGTAGGGCATGGTCCTCTGCAGTTCAGTTGGTAGGGCATGGTCCTCTGCAGTTCAGTTGGTAGGGCATGGTCCTCTGCAGTTCAGTTGGTAGGGCATGGTCCTCTGCAGTTCAGTTGGTAGGGCATGGTCCTCTGCAGTTCAGTTGGTAGGGCATGGTCCTCTGCAGTTCAGTTGGTAGGGCATGGTCCTCTGCAGTTCAGTTGGTAGGGCATGGTCCTCTGCAGTTCAGTTGGTAGGGCATGGTCCTCTGCAGTTCTGTTGGTAGGGCATGGTCCTCTGCAGTTCTGTTGGTAGGGCATGGTCCTCTGCAGTTCAGTTGGTAGGGCATGGTCCTCTGCAGTTCAGTTGGTAGGGCATGGTCCTCTGCAGTTCAGTTGGTAGGGCATGGTCCTCTGCAGTTCAGTTGGTAGGGCATGGTCCTCTGCAGTTCAGTTGGTAGGGCATGGTCCTCTGCAGTTCAGTTGGTAGGGCATGGTCCTCTGTAGTTCAGTTAGTAGGGCATGGTCCTCTGTAGTTCAGTTAGTAGGGCATGGTCCTCTGTAGTTCAGTTAGTAGGGCATGGTCCTCTGTAGTTCAGTTAGTAGGGCATGGTCCTCTGTAGTTCAGTTAGTAGGGCATGGTCCTCTGTATTTCAGTTCCTCAGTACTCTGTTGAAGCACCTTTGGCAGCGAACACAGCCTTGGGTCTTCTTGGGTATGATGCTCCAATCTTGGCACACCTGTATTTGGGGAGTTTCTCACATTTTTCTCTGCAGATCCTCTCAAGCTCTGTCAGGTTGTAGGGGGAGCGTTGCTGTACAGCTATTTTCAGGTCTCTCCAGAGATGTTCGGTCGGGTTCAAGTCCGGGCCGTGGCTGGAACACTCAAGGACAATCAGAGACTTGTCCCGAATCCACTCCTCCGTTGTCTTGGCTGTGTGCTTAGGGTCGTTTCTTCTGTTGGAAGGTGAACCTTCGCCCCAGTCTGAGGTCCTGAGCGCTCTGGAGCAGGGTTTTCATCAAGGACCTCTCTGTCCATCTTTCCCTCGATCCTGACTAGTCTCCCAGACCCTACCTCTGAAAAAACGTCCGCACAGCTTGATGCTGCCACCACCATGCTTCACTGTAGGGATGGTGCCAGGTTTCCTCCAGACGTGACGCTTGGCATTCAGGCCAAAGAGTTCAATCTTGGTTTCATCAGACCAGAGAATCTTGTTTCTCATGGTCTGAGAGTCCTTTAGGTGCCTTTTGGCAAACTCCAAGCGGGCTGTCATGTGCCTTTTACTGAGGAGTAGCTTCCGCCTGGCAACTCTACCATAAAGTCCTGATTGGTGGAGTGCTGCAGAGATGCTTGTCCTTCTAGAAGTTTCTCCCATCTCCACAGAGGAACTCTGGAGCTCTTTCAGAGTGACCATTGGGTTCTTAGTCACCTCCCTGACCAAGGCCCTTCTCCCCCAATTGCTCAGTTTGGCCGGGCGGCCAGCTCTAGGAGTCTTGATGGTTCCAAACTGGTTCTGAATACTTATGTAAATAAAGTATTTCTGTTTTTTATTTTTAATAAAAACAATGTTTTTGCTTTGTCATTATGGGCTAGTGTGTAGATTGATGAAATTGTTTTTTTAATCCATTTTAGAATAAGGCTGTAACAAAATGTGGAAAAAGGAAATTGGTCTGAATACTTTTCAAATCCACTGTAAATCCCAAGTCTGTTTACGGTCAACATCAAAGGTTTACGGTCGACGTTACTAAAGGTTTACGGTCGACGTTACTAAAGGTTTACGGTCGACGTTACTAAAGGTTTACGGTCGACGTTACTAAAGGTTTACGGTCGACGTTACTAAAGGTTTACGGTCGGCGTTACTAAAGGTTTACGGTCGGCGTTACTAAAGGTTTACGGTCGGCGTTACTAAAGGTTTACGGTCGGCGTTACTAAAGGTTTACGGTCTACAGTAACTAAAGGTTTACGGTCTACAGTAACTAAAGGTTTACGGTCTACAGTAACATCTGGAAGACAAGGTGCATTATGAACACTGGGTTTTTTACAAATCAAAACAGAATATTAAAAAAAGAAATAAAACAGACTATTACATCTGTAAATCATGTCATTATGAACTCAAATATATTGATGTGAATGTTGAATTTTATTTAATGTGAACTATTTATGATCGTAAAATGTGAAAAACAATAAATATTTATTTTAGGAATAAAGTTTGGGTGGAAAGTTAATAGACACGTGTATACCAAGGCATGTGGGAGATCGACACGATAAGCCAGACAGTCACACAGCACCTCCACAAACAGAAAAAGGCATAGACTATAGGACACTATTTTTGGTTCAAACTAAGGAATACACATGATTGACACAGAGAACATCCACCCACACGGTCCACAGATGCTGTATGGGAGAAGAATTTGCTGTCAGTGATTCAACTAACCACCGCCTACATGCATCATTAGAGGATCTCTTCCTATTGGACAGGAAAAATATATATAAAGACCTCGCACTGCTCAGTGTACGCATTGGTTTGGTTAACACACATACTCATTTAATAATTTAACTATTGGCCTCTCTTCTCACACACAACTACCACTACCACTCAGCAAATACAGGATATAAACTGACCTTGGCCTGGTGTAATCTGCAATACCATTACCTCTCAGAGTTGCAGTGCTCTGCCAACCCCAGGGATTAAATTATGTTTCAGTGTTAGTTTTACTCTTTCACTGTCACCTGACCTCACCCCTGGCCTCTACGGATCACCGGGGCTGAGCCTGACGACAACACTGGCCTCTACAGATCACCGGGGCTGAGCCTGGCGACGACACTGGCCTCTACAGATCACCGGGGCTGAGCCTGACGACAACACTGGCCTCTACAGATCACCGGGGCTGAGCCTGACGACAACACTGGCCTCTACAGATCACCGGGGCTGAGCCTGACGACAACACTGGCCTCTACGGATCACCGGGGCTGAGCCTGACGACAACACTGGCCTCTACGGATCACCGGGGCTGAGCCTGACGACAACACTGGCCTCTACGGATCACCGGGGCTGAGCCTGACGACAACACTGGCCTCTACGGATCACCGGGGCTGAGCCTGACATGTGTTCTTCTGATAGTGGACTGACACATACAGTACGAGCCTCAGCCGTGGCGCAATAATCATTCATCCATCATGATTCCCTAGACTAGAACAGGTTGAATACAGGGAATCAGACGTAACACAGCATGGGGACATTTGTTGAGAGATGGTGAGAGGAAGAATTAAGAAAATGTAAGAGAGAAGGATTTTTATTTTAAAAGGAGAAAATGAAAGGATATGAAAGATGAATAACAGGACAGAGGAGGTGGTGGTGTGTAATAACAGGACAGAGGAGGTGGTGGTGTGTAATAACAGGACAGAGGAGGTGGTGGTGTGTAATAACAGAACAGAGGAGGTGGTGGTGTGTAATAACAGAACAGAGGAGGTGGTGGTGTGTAATAACAGAACAGAGGAGGTGGTGGTGTGTAATAACAGAACAGAGGAGGTGGTGGTGTGTAATAACAGGACAGAGGAGGTGGTGGTGTGTAATAACAGGACAGAGGAGGTGGTGGTGTGTAATAACAGGACAGAGGAGGTGGTGGTGTGTAATAACAGGACAGAGGAGGTGGTGGTGTGTAATAACAGGACAGAGGAGGTGGTGGTGTGTAATAACAGGACAGAGGAGGTGGTGGTGTGTAATAACAGGACAGAGGAGGTGGTGGTGTGTAATAACAGGACAGAGGAGGTGGTGGTGTGTAATAACAGGACAGAGGAGGTGGTGGTGTGTAATAACAGAACAGAGGAGGTGGTGGTGTGTAATAACAGAACAGAGGAGGTGGTGGTGTGTAATAACAGAACAGAGGAGGTGGTGGTGTGTAATAACAGAACAGAGGAGGTGGTGGTGTGTAATAACAGGACAGAGGAGGTGGTGGTGTGTAATAACAGAACAGAGGAGGTGGTGGTGTGTAATAACAGGACAGAGGAGGAGGTGTGTGTAATAACAGGAAAGAGGAGGAGGTGTGTAATAACAGAACAGAGGAGGTGTTGTGTAATAACAGGACAGAGGAGGAGGTGGTGTGTAATAACAGGACAGAGGAGGAGGTGGTGTGTAATAACAGGACAGAGGAGGAGGTGTTGTGTAATAACAGAACAGAGGTGGTGTTGTGTAATAACAGAACAGAGGAGGTGTTGTGTAATAACAGAACAGAGGTGGTGGTGTGTAATAACAGGACAGAGGAGGTGGTGGTGTGTAATAACAGGACAGAGGAGGTGGTGGTGTGTAATAACAGGACAGAGGAGGAGGTGTGTAATAACAGGACAGAGGAGGAGGTGTGTAATAACAGAACAGAGGAGGTGGTGTGTAATAACAGGACAGAGGAGGTGTGTAATAACAGGACAGAGGAGGTGTGTAATAACAGGACAGAGGAGGTGTGTAATAACAGGACAGAGGAGGAGGTGGTGTGTAATAACAGGACAGAGGAGGAGGTGTTGTGTAATAACAGGACAGAGGAGGTGGTGGTGTGTAATAACAGGACAGAGGAGGAGGTGTGTAATAACAGGACAGAGGAGGTGTTGTGTAATAACAGAAAAAAGGAGGTGTGTAATAACAGGACAGAGGAGGTGGTGGTGTGTAATAACAGGACAGAGGAGGTGGTGGTGTGTAATAACAGGACAGAGGAGGTGGTGGTGTGTAATAACAGGACAGAGGAGGTGGTGGTGTGTAATAACAGGACAGAGGAGGTGGTGGTGTGTAATAACAGGACAGAGGAGGTGGTGGTGTGTAATAACAGGACAGAGGAGGTGGTGGTGTGTAATAACAGAACAGAGGAGGTGGTGGTGTGTAATAACAGAACAGAGGAGGTGGTGGTGTGTAATAACAGAACAGAGGAGGTGGTGGTGTGTAATAACAGAACAGAGGAGGTGGTGGTGTGTAATAACAGGACAGAGGAGGTGGTGGTGTGTAATAACAGGACAGAGGAGGTGGTGGTGTGTAATAACAGGACAGAGGAGGAGGTGTGTGTAATAACAGGACAGAGGAGGAGGTGTGTAATAACAGAACAGAGGAGGTGTTGTGTAATAACAGGACAGAGGAGGAGGTGGTGTGTAATAACAGGACAGAGGAGGAGGTGGTGTGTAATAACAGGACAGAGGAGGAGGTGTGTGTAATAACAGAACAGACAGAGGAGGTGTTGTGTAATAACAGAACAGAGGTGGTGGTGTGTAATAACAGGACAGAGGAGGTGGTGGTGTGTAATAACAGGACAGAGGAGGGTGGTGTGTAATAACAGGACAGAGGAGGAGGTGTGTAATAACAGGACAGAGGAGGAGGTGTGTAATAACAGAACAGAGGAGGTGGTGTGTAATAACAGGACAGAGGAGGTGTGTAATAACAGGACAGAGGAGGTGTGTAATAACAGGACAGAGGAGGTGTGTAATAACAGGACAGAGGAGGAGGTGGTGTGTAATAACAGGACAGAGGAGGAGGTGTTGTGTAATAACAGGACAGAGGAGGTGGTGGTGTGTAATAACAGGACAGAGGAGGAGGTGTGTAATAACAGGACAGAGGAGGTGTTGTGTAATAACAGAAAAAAGGAGGTGTGTAATAACAGGAGGAGGTGTGTAATAACAGGACAGAGGAGGTGTTGTGTAATAACAGAACAGAGGTGGTGGTGTGTAATAACAGGACAGAGGAGGTGTGTAATAACAGGACAGAGGAGGTGTGTAATAACAGGACAGAGGAGGTGTGTAATAACAGGACAGAGGAGGTGTGTAATAACAGGACAGAGGAGGTGTGTAATAACAGAACAGAGGAGGAGGAGGTGTGTAATAACAGAACAGAGGAGGTGGTGTGTAATAACAGAACAGAGGAGGTGTTGTGTAATAACAGAACAGAGGAGGTGTTGGTGTGTAATAACAGAACAGAGGAGGTGTTGGTGTGTAATAACAGAACAGAGGAGGTGGTGGTGTGTAATAACAGGACAGAGGAGGTGGTGGTGTGTAATAACAGAACAGAGGAGGTGGTGGTGTGTAATAACAGAACAGAGGAGGTGGTGGTGTGTAATAACAGAACAGAGGAGGTGGTGGTGTGTAATAACAGAACAGAGGAGGTGGTGGTGTGTAATAACAGGACAGAGGAGGTGGTGGTGTGTAATAACAGGACAGAGGAGGTGGTGGTGTGTAATAACAGGACAGAGGAGGAGGTGGTGTGTAATAACAGGACAGAGGAGGAGGTGGTGTGTAATAACAGGACAGAGGAGGAGGTGTGTAATAACAGAACAGAGGAGGTGTTGTGTAATAACAGGACAGAGGAGGAGGTGGTGTGTAATAACAGGACAGAGGAGGAGGTGGTGTGTAATAACAGGACAGAGGAGGAGGTGGTGTGTAATAACAGGACAGAGGAGGAGGTGTTGTGTAATAACAGAACCGAGGTGGTGTTGTGTAATAACAGAACAGAGGAGGTGTTGTGTAATAACAGAACAGAGGTGGTGGTGTGTAATAACAGGACAGAGGAGGTGGTGGTGTGTAATAACAGGACAGAGGAGGTGGTGGTGTGTAATAACAGGACAGAGGAGGAGGTGTGTAATAACAGGACAGAGGAGGAGGTGTGTAATAACAGGACAGAGGAGGAGGTGTGTAATAACAGAACAGAGGAGGTGGTGTGTAATAACAGGACAGAGGAGGTGTGT
>NC_092102.1:45332958-45346778 GCF_045679555.1 Salvelinus alpinus | reverse complement strand
AGGTGTGTAATAACAGAACAGAGGAGGTGGTGTGTAATACCAGAACAAGAAGGAGGTGTGTAATAACAGGACAGAGGAGGAGGTGTTTAATAACAGGACAGAGGAGGAGGTGTTGTGTAATAACAGGACAGAGGAGGAGGTGTTGTGTAATAACAGAACAGAGGTGGTGTTGTGTAATAACAGGACAGAGGAGGAGGTGGTGTGTAATAACAGGACAGAGGAGGAGGTGGTGTGTAATAACAGAACAGAGGAGGTGGTGGTGTGTAATAACAGAACAGAGGAGGTGGTGGTGTGTAATAACAGAACAGAGGAGGTGTTGGTGTGTAATAACAGAACAGAGGAGGTGTTGGTGTGTAATAACAGAACAGAGGAGGTGGTGGTGTGTAATAACAGAACAGAGGAGGTGGTGGTGTGTAATAACAGAACAGAGGAGGTGGTGGTGTGTAATAACAGAACAGAGGAGGTGGTGGTGTGTAATAACAGAACAGAGGAGGTGGTGGTGTGTAATAACAGAACAGAGGAGGTGGTGGTGTGTAATAACAGAACAGAGGAGGTGTTGGTGTGTAATAACAGAACAGAGGAGGTGTTGGTGTGTAATAACAGAACAGAGGTGGTGTTGTGTAATAACAGAACAGAGGAGGTGTTGTGTAATAACAGAACAGAGGAGGTGTTGTGTAATAACAGAACAGAGGTGGTGGTGTGTAATAACAGGACAGAGGAGGTGGTGTGTAATAACAGGACAGAGGAGGTGGTGTGTAATAACAGGACAGAGGAGGAGGTGTGTAATAACAGGACAGAGGAGGAGGTGTGTAATAACAGGACAGAGGAGGAGGTGTGTAATAACAGGACAGAGGAGGAGGTGTGTAATAACAGAACAGAGGAGGTGGTGTGTAATACCAGAAAAAAGGAGGTGTGTAATAACAGGACAGAGGAGGAGGTGTTTAATAACAGGACAGAGGAGGAGGTGTTGTGTAATAACAGGACAGAGGAGGAGGTGTTGTGTAATAACAGAACAGAGGTGGTGTTGTGTAATAACAGGACAGAGGAGGTGGTGGTGTGTAATAACAGGACAGAGGAGGTGGTGGTGTGTAATAACAGGACAGAGGAGGAGGTGTTGTGTAATAACAGGACAGAGGAGGAGGTGTTGTGTAATAACAGAACAGAGGTGGTGTTGTGTAATAACAGAACAGAGGAGGTGTTGTGTAATAACAGAACAGAGGAGGTGGTGTGTAATAACAGAACAGAGGAGGTGTTGGTGTGTAATAACAGGACAGAGGAGGTGTTGGTGTGTAATAACAGGACAGAGGAGGTGTTGGTGTGTAATAACAGGACAGAGGAGGAGGTGGTGTGTAATAACAGGACAGAGGTGGTGTGTAATAACAGGACAGAGGTGGTGTGTAATAACAGGACAGAGGAGGTGGTGGTGTGTAATAACAGGACAGAGGAGGTGGTGGTGTGTAATAACAGGACAGAGGAGGTGGTGGTGTGTAATAACAGGACAGAGGAGGGGGTGTGTAATAACAGGACAGAGGAGGAGGTGGTGTGTAATAACAGAACAGAGGAGGTGGTGTGTAATAACAGGACAGAGGAGGTGGTGTGTAATAACAGAACAGAGGAGGTGGTGGTGTGTAATAACAGGACAGAGGAGGAGGTGTGTAATAACAGAACAGAGGAGGAGGTGTGTAATAACAGAACAGAGGAGGTGGTGTGTAATAACAGAACAGAGGAGGTGGTGTGTAATAACAGGACAGAGGAGGAGGTGTGTAATAACAGGACAGAGGAGGTGGTGGTGTGTAATAACAGAACAGAGGAGGTGGTGGTGTGTAATAACAGAACAGAGGAGGTGGTGGTGTGTAATAACAGAACAGAGGAGGTGGTGGTGTGTAATAACAGAACAGAGGAGGTGGTGGTGTGTAATAACAGGACAGAGGAGGAGGTGTGTAATAACAGAACAGAGGAGGTGTGTAATAACAGAACAGAGGTGTGTAATAACAGAACAGAGGTGTGTAATAACAGAACAGAGGTGTGTAATAACAGAACAGAGGTGTGTAATAACAGAACAGAGGTGTGTAATAACAGAACAGAGGAGGAGGTGTGTAATAACAAACAGAGGAGGAGGTGTGTAATAACAGAACAGAGGAGGAGGTGTGTAATAACAGAACAGAGGAGGTGTTGTGTAATAACAGAACAGAGGAGGTGTTGTGTAATAACAGAACAGAGGAGGTGTTGTGTAATAACAGAACAGAGGAGGTGTTGTGTAATAACAGAACAGAGGAGGTGTTGTGTAATAACAGAACAGAGGAGGTGTTGTGTAATAACAGAACAGAGGAGGTGTTGTGTAATAACAGAACAGAGGAGGTGTTGTGTAATAACAGAACAGAGGAGGTGTTGTGTAATAACAGAACAGAGGAGGTGTTGTGTAATAACAGAACAGAGGAGGTGTTGTGTAATAACAGAACAGAGGAGGAGGTGTGTAATAACAGAACAGAGGAGGAGGTGTGTAATAACAGGACAGAGGAGGAGGTGTGTAATAACAGGACAGAGGAGGTGGTGGTGTGTAATAACAGGACAGAGGAGGTGGTGGTGTGTAATAACAGGACAGAGGAGGAGGTGGTGTGTAATAACAGGACAGAGGAGGTGTGTAATAACAGGACAGAGGAGGTGGTGGTGTGTAATAACAGGACAGAGGAGGTGGTGGTGTGTAATAACAGGACAGAGGTGGTGGTGTGTAATAACAGGACAGAGGTGGTGGTGTGTAATAACAGAACGGAGGAGGAGGTGTGTAATAACAGAACAGAGGAGGAGGTGTGTAATAACAGAACAGAGGAGGAGGTGTGTAATAACAGGACAGAGGAGGAGGTGTGTAATAACAGAACAGAGGAGGTGGTGGTGTGTAATAACAGAACAGAGGAGGTGGTGGTGTGTAATAACAGAACAGAGGAGGTGGTGGTGTGTAATAACAGAACAGAGGAGGTGGTGGTGTGTAATAACAGAACAGAGGAGGTGGTGGTGTGTAATAACAGAACAGAGGAGGTGGTGGTGTGTAATAACAGGACAGAGGAGGAGGTGTGTAATAACAGAACAGAGGTGTGTAATAACAGAACAGAGGTGTGTAATAACAGAACAGAGGTGTGTAATAACAGAACAGAGGAGGAGGTGTGTAATAACAGAACAGAGGAGGAGGTGTGTAATAACAGAACAGAGGAGGAGGTGTGTAATAACAGAACAGAGGAGGTGTTGTGTAATAACAGAACAGAGGAGGTGTTGTGTAATAACAGAACAGAGGAGGTGTTGTGTAATAACAGAACAGAGGAGGTGTTGTGTAATAACAGAACAGAGGAGGTGTTGTGTAATAACAGAACAGAGGAGGTGTTGTGTAATAACAGAACAGAGGAGGTGTTGTGTAATAACAGAACAGAGGAGGTGTTGTGTAATAACAGAACAGAGGAGGTGTTGTGTAATAACAGAACAGAGGAGGTGTTGTGTAATAACAGAACAGAGGAGGTGTTGTGTAATAACAGAACAGAGGAGGAGGTGTGTAATAACAGAACAGAGGAGGTGTGTAATAACAGGACAGAGGAGGTGTGTAATAACAGGACAGAGGAGGTGTGTAATAACAGGACAGAGGAGGTGGTGGTGTGTAATAACAGGACAGAGGAGGAGGTGGTGTGTAATAACAGGACAGAGGAGGAGGTGTGTAATAACAGGACAGAGGAGGTGGTGGTGTGTAATAACAGGACAGAGGAGGTGGTGGTGTGTAATAACAGGACAGAGGAGGTGGTGGTGTGTAATAACAGAACAGAGGAGGTGGTGTGTAATAACAGGACAGAGGAGGAGGTGTGTAATAACAGGACAGAGGAGGAGGAGGTGTGTAATAACAGAGGAGGAGGTGTGTAATAACAGAACAGAGGAGGAGGTGTGTAATAACAGAACAGAGGAGGAGGTGTGTAATAACAGAACAGAGGAGGAGGTGTGTAATAACAGAACAGAGGTGTGTAATAACAGAACAGAGGAGGTGGTGTGTAATAACAGAACAGAGGAGTGTTCTGTTAACAACAGAGGTGGTGGTGTGTAATAACAGAACAGAGGTGGTGGTGTGTAATAACAGAACAGAGGAGGTGGTGGTGTGTAATAACAGAACAGAGGAGGTGGTGGTGTGTAATAACAGAACAGAGGAGGAGGTGTGTAATAACAGAACAGAGGAGGAGGTGTGTAATAACAGAACAGAGGAGGAGGTGTGTAATAACAGAACAGAGGAGGTGGTGGTGTGTAATAACAGAACAGAGGAGGTGGTGGTGTGTAATAACAGAACAGAGGAGGTGGTGTGTAATAACAGAACAGAGGAGGAGGTGTGTAATAACAGAACAGAGGAGGAGGTGTGTAATAACAGAACAGAGGAGGAGGTGTGTAATAACAGAACAGAGGAGGTGGTGTGTAATAACAGGACAGAGGAGGAGGTGTGTAATAACAGGACAGAGGAGGAGGTGTGTAATAACAGAACAGAGGAGGTGTGTAATAACAGAACAGAGGAGGAGGTGTGTAATAACAACAGAGGAGGAGGTGTGTAATAACAGAACAGAGGAGGAGGTGTGTAATAACAGAACAGAGGAGGAGGTGTGTAATAACAGAACAGAGGAGGAGGTGTGTAATAACAGAACAGAGGAGGTGGTGTGTAATAACAGAACAGAGGAGTGTTCTGTTATTACACAACACAACAGAGGAGGTGTTGTGTAATAACAGAACAGAGGAGGTGGTGGTGTGTAATAACAGAACAGAGGTGGTGGTGTGTAATAACAGAACAGAGGAGGTGGTGGTGTGTAATAACAGAACAGAGGAGGAGGTGTGTAATAACAGAACAGAGGAGTGTTCTGTTATTACACAACACAACAGAGGAGGTGTTGTGTAATAACAGAACAGAGGAGGTGGTGGTGTGTAATAACAGAACAGAGGTGGTGGTGTGTAATAACAGAACAGAGGTGGTGGTGTGTAATAACAGAACGGAGGTGGTGGTGTGTAATAACAGAACGGAGGAGGAGGTGTGTAATAACAGAACAGAGGAGGTGGTGTGTAATAACAGAACAGAGGAGGTGGTGTGTAATAACAGAACAGAGGAGTTATTACACAACACAACAGAGGAGGTGGTGTGTAATAACAGAACAGAGGAGGTGGTGGTGTGTAATAACAGAACAGAGGAGGTGGTGGTGTGTAATAACAGAACAGAGGAGGTGGTGGTGTGTAATAACAGAACAGAGGAGGTGGTGGTGTGTAATAACAGAACAGAGGAGGTGGTGGTGTGTAATAACAGAACAGAGGAGGAGGTGTGTAATAACAGAACAGAGGAGGAGGTGTGTAATAACAGAACAGAGGAGGAGGTGTGTAATAACAGGACAGAGGAGGTGTTGTGTAATAACAGAACAGAGGAGGTGTTGTGTAATAACAGAACAGAGGAGGTGTTGTGTAATAACAGAACAGAGGAGGTGTTGTGTAATAACAGAACAGAGGAGGTGTTGTGTAATAACAGAACAGAGGAGGTGTTGTGTAATAACAGAACAGAGGAGGTGTTGTGTAATAACAGAACAGAGGAGGAGGTGTGTAATAACAGAACAGAGGAGGTCTGTAATAACAGAACAGAGGAGGTGTTGTGTAATAACAGAACAAAGGAGGTGTTGTGTAATAACAGAACAAAGGAGGTGTTGTGTAATAACAGAACAAAGGAGGTGTGTGTGAGGGAATGAAGGGAGAGCAATGAGAGGGGTTGCAGAGATATGATTGGAGGAAATGAGGAAGCGGGCGGCAGTGAGAGCTGTGGTTGGGCTGAGGTCCAGTGGTGATGTCATGCAGGGCCATTTCCTTCACCACCTTTCCTGTCTGTCCCCTTCAGGCCTGAGGAAGAAAACTCCCCTCCCCAGCGCTGCCACCAGGCCAGCCGTCTCCATGTCAACCATAAGCTAGCTCCACAGGGAGAAAACCAAAGCCCAGAGCACATCCCATACTGAGAAAGAGAGAATGAGAGAGTGAAAGAGGGGAACAAGTGAAAAAGAGCAGAAAACCACCTTTTTTCCCCCTCCCTGTGGGCCCCTGTCCACCTTCCTTTTATCTTATACACCTCCCTCCCTACCTCTCACCATTGTAATCCCTGCATTGAGAGACTGCTCACTGTGGTCTCCCTGCCCATTTCACCCTCACTCAATGAAAGACGCTGAGACTAAGAGGAGACCGATCCTCAGAGTAGGAGCTGAGCTGAAGAACATTCAATAAGACCCCATACCCCCAACTGCCTCTAATCCTCCGCATGTCTTTATCTCCTCTCAACACCACACTACAGAGCCAAAAGGCCTTTCACCACTAACAACAGCCTGATTCAGAGAAGAGCCCCAAACAGACACAAAGATGGAGAGGGAAACCAAGAGACAAAAGGGAGAGTAGGAAAAAAAAGTGAGAGACCAGGGCCTGTATTCAGAAAGTGTCTCAGAGTATAAGTGCCGCTCTAGGATCAGTGTTTCCTTTCAGATCATAATGAATAAGATTACATAGACAAGGAAGGGCCTGGTCCTAGAGCAGCAATCCTACTCTGAGAAGTTTTGTAAATAGGAACACCCTGGTCTGGAGGAGGGCAACCAACAGGGAAACTACAAAATATGGTCTGTGATACTCTACGTATCTCTGCGTGCAGTTTGAAGGAAGTTGCTCAGTAACTTTTCTGCAATGACTGGAAGACATAACAAATGGTATCCACATGTTCATACGACACTGTGGAAGTAGATAAAGAGACACACTGCCAAAATCCCGAGGTATCCCTTTAACGTGTGGTACAGGCCTCACCTGATGATGGCATCCCCAGCCCAGCAGCCGGTGGCTGGTAGGTCCCCCCAGCGATGGCTGGGGTAGCAGTGGTATGGGCAAATTGGGTCTGAGCCTAGGAGAAAGACAGTAGAGACGTTTATTATGTTGCCACACTGAAACTAAATATATATATATTTTTTCCACCTTTATTTAACCAGGTAGGCCAGTTGAGAACAAGTTCTCATTTACAACTGCGACCTGGCCAAGATAAAGCAAAGCAGTGCGACACAAACAACAACACAGAGTTACACATGGGATAAACAAACGTGCAGACGATAACACAATTGAAAAATCTATGTACAGGGTGTAGTAAGATTAGATAGGTAAGGCAATAAATAGGCCATAGTGGTGATATAATTACAATTTAGCATTAACACTGGTACATGTGTAGATGAACGTGCAGGTAGAGATACTGGGGTGCAAAAGAGCAACAACAACTAAAAATAACAATATGGGGATGAGGTAGTTGGGTGGGATATTTACAGATGGGCTGTGTACAGGTGCAATAATCTATAAGCTGCTCTGACAGCTGATGCTTAAAGTTAGTGAGGGAGATATGAGTCTCCAGCTTCAGTGATTTTTACAATTCGTTCCAGTCATTGGCAGCAGAGAACTGGAAGTAAAGGTGGCCAAAGGAGGAGTTGGCTTTGAGGATGCCCAGTGAAATATACCTGCTGGGGCGCGTGCTACGGGTGGGTGCTGCTATTGTGACCAGTGAGCTGAGATAAGGTGGGGCTTTACCTAGCAAAAACTTACAGATGACCTGGAGCCAGTGGGTTTGGCGACGAATATGTAACAAGGGCCAGCCAACGAGAGCATACAGGTTGCAGTGGTGGGTAGTACATGGGGCTTTGGTGACAAAACGGATGGCACTGTGATAGCAAATTGGATGCAGTCTGAGTCGAGTGTTGGAGGCTATTTTGTAAATGACATCGCCGAAGTCAAGGATCGGTAGGACGGTCAGTTTTACAAGGGTATGTTTGGCAGCATGAGTGAAGGAGGCTTTGTTGCAAAATAGGAAGTCGATTCTAGATTTAACTTTGGATTGGAGATGCTTAATGTGAGTCTGGAAAGAGAGTTTACAGTCTCACCAGACACCTAGGTATTTGTAGTTGTCCACATATTCTAAGTCAGAACCGTCCAGAGTAGTGATGCTAGCCGAGCGGGCGGGCAGGTGAGGGCAGCAATCAGTTGAAGAGCATGCATTTGGTTTTACTAGCATTTAAGAGCAGTTGGAGGCCACGGAAGGAGAGTTGTATAGCATTGAAACTCGTTTGGAGGTTTGTTAACACAGTGTCTAAAGAAGGGCCAGATGTATACAGAATGGTGTTGTCTGCGTAGAGGTGGATCAGAGAATCACCAGCAGCAAGAGCGACATCATTGATATATACAGAGAAAGGAGTCGGTCTGAGAATTGAGCCCTGTGGCACCCCCATAGAGACTGCTATAGGTCCGGACAACAGGCCCTCCGATTTGACACGCTGAACTCTGTCTGAGAACCAGGCGAGGCAGTCATTTGAGAAGCCAAGGCTTGTGAGTGACAGAGTCGAAAGCCTTGGCCAGGTCGATGAAGACGGCTGCACAGTACTGTCTTTTATCGATGGCGGTTATGATATCGTTTTGGATCTTGAGCTTTGCTGAGGTGCACCCATGACCAGCTCGGAAACCAGATTGCATTGTGGAGAAGGTACAGTGGGATTCGAAATGGTCGGTGATCTGTTTGTTAACTTGGCTTTCGAAGACCTTAGAAAGGCAGGGCAGGATGGATATAGGTCTAACAGTTTGAGTCTAGAGTGTCTCCCCCCTTGAAGAGGGGGATGACCACGGCAGCTTTCCAATCTTTAGGGATCTCAGACGGTACGAAAGAGGTTGAACAGGCTCCTAATAGGTAATAGGGGTTGCAACAATTTCAGCAGAACATTTTAGAAAGAGAGGGTCCAGATTGTCTAGCCCAGCTGATTTGTAGGGGTCCAGATTTTGCAGCTCTTTCAGAACATCAGCTATCTGGATTTGGGTGAAGGAGAAGTGTGGGGGGGGGGGGCTTGGGCAAGTTGCTGTGGTGGGTGCAGAGCTGTTGACGGGTAGGCGTAGCCAGGTGGAAAGCATGGCCAGCCGTAGAAAAATGCTTATTGAAATTCTCGATTATCGTAGAATTATCGGTGGTGACAGTGTTTCCTAGCCTCAGTGCAGTGGGCAGCTGGGAGGAAGTGCTCTTATTCTCCATGGATTTTAGTGTCCCAAAACCTTTTGGAATTAGTGCTACAGGATGCACATTTGTTTGAAAAAGCTAGCCTTTGCTTCCCTAACTGACTGTGTTTACAACTCTCACAGTAGGATGGTACCCCCCCCCCACACTGAAACTCAATACAACTAACTGTATGATGGTACCCTCCCCCCACACTGAAACTCAATACAACTCTTACAGTATGATGGTACCGCCCCCACTGAAACTCAATACAACTCTCACAGTAGGATGGTACCCCCCCCACACTGAAACTCAATACAACTCTCACAGTAGGATGGTACCCCCCCACACTGAAACTCAATACAACTCTTACAATATGAGGGTACCCCCCCACCTCGATAAAGGACAACATTAAGCACATGCAAATAAGAACACATTTGTGAGAACAGACATCACACTGTACGATAACATGCAGCTGAACACATATCCATTACAACCTCTATATGGAAGACATCACTAGACAGAGTACCGGACACTAGGACACCTGCAGCCTAGACAGAGTACCGGACACTAGGACACCTGCAGCCTAGACAGAGTACCGGACACTAGAACACCTGCAGTCTAGACAGAGTACCGGACACTAGGACACCTGCAGCCTAGACAGAGTACCGGACACTAGGACACCTGCAGCCTAGACAGAGTACCGGACACTAGGACACCTGCAGCCTAGACAGAGTACTGGACACTTTTGGAAGATAAAATGTCACTACATTACATTCTAGTCATTTAGCAGACGGTCTTATCCAGAGCAACTTACAGGAGCAATTAGGGTTAAGAGCCTTGCTTAAGGGCACAGACAGATTTTTCACTCTAGTCGGCTCAGGGATTCGAAACAGCAACCTTTTGGTTTCTGGCCCAACGCTCTTAACCGCTAGGCTACCTGCTGCCTAGAGAAAATATAAATGGAAATTTTTCTTCCTCTCTTTTAACAAAGAACAAGGTCGATTTTCATTTGAATGTTTCGATTGGTTTTAGCCACCCGCTAGCTTCATTGTGACCCGGAAGAGTATTATAATTCTTAAGACTAGGGGGCGGTATTTTCATTTTTGGCTAAAAAACTTACCAATTTGAAACTGCCTATTTCTCAGCCCCCGAAACTAGAATATGGATATAATTGTCAGATTAGGATAGAAAACACTGAAGTTTCCAAAACTGTAACATTTTTGTCTGTGAGTTAAACAGAACTGATATTGCAGGTTAAAACCTGAGGAAAATCCAATCAGGATGTGCCTCTGTTCTTGAAACATCTCTGTTCCTATGCATCCCTATTGCCCATATAAAGGGATATCAACCAGACTTCTTTTTCTATGGCTTCCCTAAGGTGTCAACAGCCTTTAGACATAGTTTCAGGCTTTTATTTTGAAGAATGAGCGTGAACGACCACATTGCGTAAGTGGATAGGTGGGGGCTCTCAGAGTGAGTTGTGCGCAAAAGAGAAAGGCAGCCATTGTTACTCCCGGTCCTAGTGAAAAGCCAACTGTCCCGGTTGATATATTATCGAATAGATATTTGAAAAACACCCTGAGGATGGATTATAACAAACGTTTGACATGTTTCTGTGGACATTATGGATATAATTTGGAATTTTTGTCGGCGTTGTCGTGACCGCTCTTTCCGGTGGATTGCTGGGCATAACGCATCAAACTAACGGAGGTATTTGGATATAAAAAATATCTTTATGGAACAAAAGGAAAAAATTTTGTCTAACTGGGAGTCTCGTGAGTGAAAACATCCGAAGATCATCAAAGGTAAACGATTAATTTGATTGCTTTTCTGATTTTCGTGACCAAGTTACCTGATGCTAGGTGTACTTATTGTTTTGTCGAGCGATCGATAAACTTACACAAACGCTTGTATTGCTTTCGCTGTAAAGCATAATTTCAAAATGAGACAACAGATGGATTAACAAAAGGCTAAACTGTGTTTTGCAATATTGCACTTGTGATTTCATGATATTATATTATTTACCTGTGGCGCTATGCTAGGCTATGCTAGTCAGCGTTTCTGATGACAATTATCCCGGATCCGGGATGGGTAGTCCAGAAAGATTAATTAACAGTCGGGAGGAGGTCAGAGTAGCCTACTTTTTAAAAAAGTCCAATATTCTGTCCGATACTGGGTTTTCCTTACCTTCATGACCTTGTCCACCTTAAGATCCTCGAGGGATGGATACAGCGACATTCTGTGGGAAGAACACAAAGGAAACTGTTATAATGTTGGCATGAGAAGAGTAAATAACACAATACATATGAGAGAGAATCTCACCTATAAACTGCTAACCTTTGATGGCAAATCCCTAGCTGAGAATAATGTGGTGGAAGACAGGATCAGAGGGGGGGGGGCTCTGGACCACACAGACAGAGGGTTGGAGAACAGCGGTTGGTCTGTCTGTCTATAGACCCGTGCCCATACACAGCTCTGAAAGAGTGACACACATGGCATGGCGACTCCAGGACCATAAAGCTCATAATGAGATTCCTGTTTTTCAATTGAGGCTTAAGTTTTTCACCACTAATCCACCATGATCCATTTCTGCACTTCCAGACCCCTTCCCATAATCACTCACTCCTTTCATTATTGTGAGACGGAAAAGAGAGAGAAGGGTAGCTAACGGCAACAAAGATGTGATGTAAGCAGAGGAGTGGGTGTGGTCAGAACACCCTATAAAGACCTAACTAACAAACAAGTCAAAGATACCCTTCTAATCCACATACTGTAGCCTGGGCTAGTTCTAGAACGAACAATGTAGGCTAGAAACTGACTGTAGTAAGTTAAGGTGATTTTGATAACCAAAATGTGATAAAGAAGTAAGTTCCTACCCGTAAAAATGCTGAAAGCTCATATTTAATGTTAAAACCTTTTTAAAAATGGCCTCATCGGACTACTGCGTGCCGCCATCTTGATAAGGTGTCATCGATGACATCACTTGAATGGTTCGTCTGACAAGCAGCCCAGATTAGATTGCATGCTTGTAGCCTCATTGAGAATGTTTAAAATTTTGACAATACAAAAATTATGAAAATTAAGTGCCTTTATAGAAGGCTATCCTGTTAAGAGACTAGCCAGGTAACATGGCATGAACGATAAGTTGACAAAATATATATATATATACACACACACCGTGCAAGATGGGCTAGCTAGCCAACTTGTCCGAAACCACGGCAAGCTCAGCTACCATTGATGGATATTTTGCTAGGTAGCCTAGTGACATTGGCAGCATCATTTTGTAAGTCTCACAACTAGCTGCAATTGATTTAATAAAAGTGGACACCGTTAGCAACACTACATGTCTGTAGCTAACTCTTTCAGAACAGACACCTAGCTATCTAGAAGGAGGCTCCCGAGTGGCGCAGCAGTCTAAGGCACTGCATCTCAGTGCAAGAGGTGTCACTACAGACCCTGGTTCGATTCCAGGCTGTATCACAACCGGCCGTGATTGTCAGCCGCCCTATGGGCCACATCTTTCTATCCTGAGCTAGGTGGTGCTGAAGCCACATCTTTCTATCCTGGGCTAGGCACTGAGGCCACTATCCTGAGCTAGGTGCTCGAAAAAAAATGATTCTATTATGTTCTCAAAGCATTTTCATAACATCAAGGTTGAAAGGTTACCTAACCTCGACATGTAAAACAATGTAGGTTGATTTGAGCATTTCAGTTTGTACTGTAAAGTAACAGTCAAAACATACACAACAGGCTGAATGTGTCATTGTTCACACACAGCAATCCCTCAGGGCACTTCATCAGTTAAAGAACATGTTACGTAAGCCTCAACCTGCAGCCCGTTTGTACTGCTGCCTTGTCCCCAGACACTGAACGAGCAACACAGCAACAAATATCTCAAAGAGCTGGGCTTTTGATCTGCGGATGTCTACTATCAACAAGAAAACATTGATGTCATAAAAAGTTAGTCAAGGAACAAAAAGTAGTTGCTAGCAACTAAAACCAATAAACTACATTACATCTATTAGACAACACTGAAACCTATTGGAGGAAGCTTGTGGTGGTTTCTACCTGGTACAAGGCCTTCAGAAAGTATTCACACCCCTTGACTTTTTCCACATTTTGTTATGTTAAATCTTGAATTTAAAATCGATTAAATTTAGATTTTTGGGGGGTCACTGGCCTACCCACAATGTCAAAGTGGAATTGTGTTTCGAGCGAAAAAATACAATTATATATTAAATGTCTAGAGTCAATAAGTATTCAGCCTCTTTGTTATGGCGAGCATAAATACGTTTTAGATTGTTTTATTTTATTGCTTAACAAGTCATAGTAAGTTGCATGGACTCACTGTGTGCAATATTGGTGTTAAATGTGATTTCTGAATGACTACCTCTGTACCCCACACATACGATTATCCGTAAGGTCCCTCAACCAAGCAGTGATGTTCAAACACAGATTCAACCAGGAAGGTTTTCCAATGCCTCGCAAAGGGCACCTATTGGTAGATGGATCTTTTTTTAAGGCTGACATTGAATAGCTCTTTGAGCATGGTGAAGTTATTCATTACACTTTGGATGATCTAACAATACACCCAGGTACTACAAAGATACAGGCGTTGCCGGTGAGGAAGGAAACCGCTTAGGTATTTCACCCTGAGGCCAATGGTGACTTTAAAACAGTTAGAGTTTAATGGCTGTGATAGGAAAAAACATCAACATTGTAGTTACTCCACAAATTACAATACTAACATACAGTTGAGGTCGAAAGTTTACATACACCTTAGCCAAAT